>NC_083575.1:27920381-28110381 GCF_027579695.1 Neoarius graeffei | reverse complement strand
TCAGCACGGTTCTATGCAATATAACACCATTTTAAAATTTTGTTCACTCCATCTTCCAGCATGATCCATTAAGAAACAACGCCATGCCTGTATTTTTCTTCTTTTTTTTTTTTTTGTGTACATGTGTGAAGGAACCAGACAGGCACGGTGATCCCTGACAACCGTACGGCACATTAATCCCATTAGGATTAGATCAAGTTAATTAACCCCCGTCACTCTGACTGATTGACTGAGAAGCTGTGGTGATCTGGATTAGCACCGTGAGAAAGCGTATAGTGACACCACCAAACACGTCACCCTGTTCGACTAGATTAGTTGGTCTACCCGGTCGTCATCTTTTCCGCTTCAGGGTTTGACATTCTGTGCGTTCGGAGATGCTTTTCAGCTCACCATGGTTGTTAAGAGTACTAGCTATTTGAGTAATCTTAGCTCGAACCAGTCTGGCCATTCTCCTCTGACCTCTCTCAAGGAGAAACATCATGTTTTTTTTTTTTTTAAAGATATTTTTTTGGGCTTTTTGCACCTTTATTGGATAGGACAGTGTAGAGACAGGAAACGAGCGGGAGAGAGAGACGGGGAGGGATCGGGAAATGACCTCGGGTCCCCGGATTTATGGTATGGCGCCTTATCCACCTGAGCCACGACGCCCCCGAAACATCATGTGTCTGCCCACAGGACTGCCACTCACTGTGGGTTTTTTAAAAATGCACCATTCCATGTCAATAATTCTCGAGATTGTTGTGTGTGTGTGTGTGTGTGTATATTAAAAAAATCCCCGGTGATCAGTATCAGTTTCTGAAATACCAATTCACAATTCACTGCGATCACATTCCCCCCCGCCCCATTCTGATGTCCGATGTGAACTGCATGGCGCTGTTGCCAGATAATTGCATGAATGAACAGATCAACGTGCGTTCTGTAAGTGGACTCCACTGCTTGGCTGAACATGTGATGTTTGCCCTGATTTTTATGATCCTTTAGCTATATCTGTGTAGTTTGCACCCACTGCCTCGAACAAAGCTTTATTATGCTCGACTTTGGTATCGAAGGCTCTAATCAGCTCACCGGATCCTCGACTCGCCTGGCTTCTAAGGCTCTAAAGAGCTTTTATGATTATTTTAAACTTGTTTATTGCTCCTTATTGTCACAGGCTATAAGCACCACATTGTAATAAATAAGGAACCTCAGGTAAATCTGCTAGCAAGCATTCAGTGTAACATTTACCCAGCTGAAGAAACCGTGATAGTGATGCTTGAAAATCACTGACCCCACCTTTTATAGATTGACCCGAAGGAGCGTAAGTCGGAACGTATATCTTCATGTTTGGTGAGGTTTTCCTTTTGCTGCTGCTGCTGTAGCAGCCAACACAATCTATGCTTCGAAGACAGACTCTGGTCTCTGTCGAGCTCAGAGGTCTGTAAAGAGAAAACGCATGACGTCTAACCATGATGTCAGCACAACTCCCTCGGCTTAGCGCATCTTCTTGCACTGTCTTTCAGGTACCGTGTAATTCACAAAGAATCTTATCTAGCCACCAAGAGTTGTTCTATAGAGGACTTTGACTGACGTAATAGAATCTTGTCACACGGCGTCCGCCATGTTGCTGGGCAAACAAAGAAACAGCCATGATAGTTAATGATGAACATCAAGATGACTGCAGTCAGTACAATCTCTCTGAAACAATTAAAAATGTAGATTATACCAGCAGATCGTGTTACATCCCAAAGCTGAAACATCACAGATCCATATAATTTACCCACAATGTATTCATTTATTCTTCTTTCTGTGTGTGTGTGTTCACCACTTCAGATGAAATGCAGAGGAGGAATTTTGCTGTGCTTGAGCGTACATGTGACAAAAACAAAGGCTTCTTCTTCTTAATTTACCCACCAATGTATTTATTCCATTCTAAAGCACTGCAGGTCTCTGATATTGTTCTTGAAGATGTAACTTCTACAAATTTAGCTGTAGATGTTTACTGAATTGGGCTTACAATCACTCATACTCTTGTGCCGGTCGTTGTTGAACACATAGCTCACCAGGTAACATGGCGGCATAAACAATTCTGCAGTTAAATTCTCCATCCATCCATTATCCGTAACCGCTTATCCTGTGTCGGGTCGCGGGCAAGCTGGAGTCTATCCCAGCTGACTATGGGCGAGAGGCGGGGTACACCCTGGACAAGTCACCAGATCATCGCAGGGCCGACACGTAGAGACACACAACCATTCACACCTACGGTCAATTTAGAGCCACCAGTTAACCTAACCTGCATGTCTTTGGACTGGAGGAAACCCATGCAGACACAGGGAGAACATGAAAACTCCACGCAGAAAGGCCCTTGCTGACCACTGGGCTCGAACCCAGAACCTTCTTGCTGTGAGGTGACCGTGCTAACCATTACACCACCGTGCCACCCCACGTCAAAGCTCTCCATAGCCTCATTTGGATTGGATTTGTTTATCGGCGCGACGTCTGTAACAGAATGTTTACACGTCTCCTCACTCTTGCATCCGGACAGCAATAAAATGACGACCGGAGGAGTTTGGAGTGGAGTTTCTAGCGGGGTTGTGTTTTCAGCAAACATGATTGTTTGCGTCATGTGGTCATACGATCACGCTCCATTCACACCATGGTGTCCGAATCCAATTACTGCCCACACCAAGTATGTGACTGAGTGGCTCTTTTGGAAGTGTTTAATGTCTGGAGGTGGGTCGCTGATGGATCACTCAGGGTGTGTGATGAGTCTAATTGGCAGCACTAATGCCCCTTTTCCACCAAAGCAGTTCCAGGGCTGGTTCGGGGCCAGTGCTTAGTTTGGAACCGGGTTTTCTGTTTCCACTGACAAAGAACTGGCTCTGGGGCCAGAAAAAACGGTTCCAGGCTAGCACCAACTCTCTGCTGGGCCAGAGGAAAGAACCGCTTACGTCAGCGGGGGGGCGGAGTTGTTAAGACCGACAACAATAACAAGACCGCGAAAGATCGCCATTTTTAAGCGACGAGAAGCAGCAGCTGTACAAACGCGAAGTCATCTATTATTATTGTTGTTGCTACTTCTTCCGTGTTGTTTTTGCTTCGATATTCGCGCCAAGGTTTATGCAAACGTAGCGACGTAACTGATGTATACAGCGACGTAATGACATGGCTTCCCTTGGCACCGCGAGCTATGGAAAAGCAAACTGGTTCTCAGCTGGCTCGCAAGTTGAACGAGTTGTGAACCAGCACCAGCACTGGCCCCGAACCAGCCCTGGAACTGATTTGGTGGAAAAGGGGTATAAGAGGCAGTTTAACGTAGGATATTGGAAAATAATCAACGATGGAGTGGTATGATGTAGCCTGACCGAAAGCAAAGTTCCAGTTGCCACACCAAAGTTGATTATTTTCAAATAAAAGCATAGCCTGAAGTTTTATATTCCTAATTTCTTTGTTTAAAAAAAAAACAGTTGTTGAGTATTAGACTTAGGTTTTGTGCAGCTTCTGCTGTCCAGTCCCTTTGAATGAGCTGTTACTATGGCAACAAGCACCTTAATATAAACCTGTGATTGAATTACACCTTCTGACAATCAGAATTGAGAATCGAACAGCAAGATTATATATAATTACGACGTACGAGTTGATTATTTTTATAAAGTTGAACTTGTTCTGTATTTCGATGATATTATATTGTTCTTTTTCATGCTGTCACACAGAGAAATAACAACAAACGTGTAGCCTGCTTGCTTTTTCTCCATATTTCTTCTCATTTAGGCCAGAGAGGACGTGTAGTCTGTGGACCGTAGATGCTAAAACGGTCCAAAGTGAGGAAAGTGTTCAAAATAACACTGACTGTACTATCTCATCCTTATGCAGGACTTATGAGCTTCAATGCTTTTTCTGATTTCTGTTCAGCCATAAATATTAATGGTGTTAATATTATTTGTCCACGGCCTTTAATTAGATTGCTAATAAGATTTGCTGAGATATTGAAGCTGGCTGAACCTTTTGACATGACAATTTTGAAACGCATAAGAAGTCCGGGACCTTGTCAGGCACCGGATGGGAAATTTCCATGCTGAAATCATCCTCGAGCTATTTGTTCATTAGCCGTTAGTCGAAAGTTGCTCTGCGATAGAATTCGATTTACGATTGCGGTATGCGGAGATCGTGTTTGGCTTGGTGTTGTAGACTGGAGAAGGGATTCGAGCACATGGGTGTGGATGTGCTTTCAGTGAACAAAGTTTAAAAAAAAAAAAAGTCATAATTCACCTTCCAGTATACCTTTTTAATGAGCAGTGACCTTTTTCTCGCATGCTTCATGTGCATATACATTCCATGGCCAAAAGTATGTGGACACCTAACCATCCGTCACACCCCAAACTGTTGCCACAATGTTGAAAGCGCACAGTTGCCTGGAATGCCTTCATATGCTGTAACGTATTAACGGGCAATTCTGCAGCAACGAGACCGAAATTATGTAATTATTAAGCTTGCCTTAACTTGTCAGCTCAGAGATCTTGCTAAAGTATGGAATCCAAGGCAAAATGAACTGAAAGCTATATTTAAAAATCACCACCGCAGTTCTAGCAATGTAGCTTCAGAGAAAGCGTGGTTTGAGTTTTAAGAAATGACCGTTCAGAATTTTCTTTCTTCATAAAAGATTCTGTGTTCAGAGTTAAACAACTTTTTTTTTTTTTTTTGAGGGTCAAAAGATACCCCATACAGTGTGAAATTTTTATTTAAAGGGCATATTCTGGACCAATTTCGTGTTTGTTTTTTTTTATATGAAAGTATGTCCCTTTACACACTCATCCAGAAGGGTAATTTTGCACAAGGCCATCTGTCTACAGCAGAAAAAAATAAAATAACAAAACGCGTCTGGAAAAATCCCAAGGGAGTCTGGAGCCAGATTCGTGACGTCACCTGCGGAAGCGCCAGCAGGCTGCGCGAGCTTTGCACGGTTTCAGTGCACAGCCTGTGTAGACCAAGCGCTCCCATTTCTCTCTCATTGTCCGGTCTTTTGGGAAACGATGAGTACTAATCCCATCAAGATTGGTGTTGCTACACCCTCCTACGATACATCTGTTAACCATTTTAATAATTACGCGATAACGTTGAAGAAATTTGCAGAAAACCACCAGGTCGTTTTCTCAAACAAACCAGCGCTGGCGTAGGATTCAGAAGGAGGCGTCCCGCACGCGACGTCACGAAAATCAATGTTTGCCGGGAAATCCAAACGGCAAGTTTTTTCCGAGGCGGACCAATTAACCTCAAACGGCTTGATTTCAACTGAATTTTTCTGGTATTGCGCAAGGTAAAAAAAAAAAAAAAAATTGCACAAAATGTGACCGATATTTGACCAAAGTTTAATATAAAATCGGAGAATTACATTGATCTTGTTCCTGAATTTACCCGCGATATGCACTTTAATACCATTATCTTGAGTACTGCAACTTAAAAAAAAAAAAAAGTTCCCAGATTTTGCTGTGAATATAATTCCATTACCGAAGAACTACCTTAATGTACAATTTCTCTTCACTGGAACGAAGTTCTGGTTCAAACCAGTTCCAGCACGACAGTGCTCCTGCGCACAAAGCAAACTCCATGAAGACATGGTTTGCCAAGGTGTGAGTGAAAGAACTGCAGTGGTCCTGAACATCATCTGGATGAATCCCCCCCATCCCCCCCTTTTTATTATTATTATTATTATTATTTTTTTTTTTAATAAAATATTGAATTCGAAGGTGTGTCCCAACTTTTACCTGGTACTGTCAGTGTTTTGTAATGGAAATAAATTTTCTGTTTCACTTTCTGTTCGCATGAGCTCCATGTTTCCACTCATCCTTTAGATTCTTTCACAACAAGTGTTTGTGAAACACATTCACTCCGTTCAGTAGAGCAATCAGGCACTTAGGCTGTGCTTATATATATATATATATATATATATATATATATATATATATATATATATATATATTTGTGTGCGTGCGTGCGCGCGCGCGCGCATGCATGCATGATGATCTCTGATCCATTCTCGGGTTTCAGTCTCTTCTTAGTGACTTCACTTCCGGTAAAACAGCTGGTGGTTTAGCAAACCAAAACAGCTGCTGGGGTGCAAACAACTAGCGATAACTTATCAGCTCGTAATCTAGAAGCCACTGATCACTTTAGATCTATTCAGAAGATTGCTGTGTGCAATGGAATCGACCCCTACAGTCTGGGAAAGAAGGATTTGTCGTACGATCTGGAAAACTACCCTTCAGTCGAGTTCCCCGACATCTCGAACTATCTGGTGTTGCAGACGTCCTTCTACACCGCAAAACAGATGAAAGCGTGGAAGAGTATGGAGGCTTATGACTGTTTTGTACGTGGCTGGGTAAAGGACCTCGCTATCAAGTCGCTGCCCAATGAATCCTGGATTGTTTTTGCCCGTACAAGCATTTTAAAGCTTTTCGTTCGCGTCTTTACAACGAAGCGCTGCAAGTTGAAGTGTAAACAAACAGTTGGCTTGATTCTCACTTGTGTTGGCTCTTATCGCTCAGCTAAATCATTCACAAAGATCATCAGAAACCCCTTTAAAGACCTGGATCTTAGTTAAACAAGACGGAGAAGTGATCACGGCGCATTGTAACCGTACGGCTGGGGAAGAATTTTGTCGCGACCTTCATGCATATGGACTTTGTGAGGAGGAAACAAAGAAACAGCTGGGGACTTTAGCGCTGCGTGACTTAAAAAAGTAGCGTAAAATAACGACACATAGCAAGAAAAGTACTTGGAGAACACTAAGGCCGTAGCTGAGAGGGATACAAACCTTTCACCAAGCGATCACTGCAAACTCCAGCATGCTTCGACTCGGCTCCCTTCGATTTCACTGAGAGGTTCAAAAGCCACCTTTCTGGACGTCTTTTTGTGAAATCCTGCGTCCGTTCACCCTTTTTTATTAGTTCACGGGGAACCCTGAAGAAAGCGTGAGGCATTTTTCATGCGAGCAATGCACCTTCTCCGTACAAACACTTAGGCAGACCACCAGCTGAAGTTTTGAAGAACTAATGAGGCGGATGTGACGTCACGTGAAACCCAAAAATTCCCACCTCACACCCAGTGTTCCACCACATTCCTGGCTGCAGGAAGATGAATGGATTTTAATTTTACACTTTTTTTTTTCCCCCCTACGGATCCTATTTAAAAATGTCTGTCAGTTTTGTCCTGACTGACTGTGTAGGACCGAGTGAGTGAGGGTCATGATGATCACCTCTAGCGTAATTGAGCTAAGTGAAAGCTCATCGCTCTGTGCCTGTCTCGCGCTGCAGCTCGTCGCTGGTAATGAAGGCCAGCGACTGCAAAGAGTTGATGGATCTCTTGAAGCGTCCTCTTGGCTACCTCTTTTATCTGACGATGCTAATGCGGCCTGTGGCGAGCTGTGCGGTTTAGATATGCCACGGTATCACGCTTGATGAGGAAGCAACCAGTCGCTCTTCGCGACTGAAGATCTAAATAGACTTGCTAATTTCGAGTCCGACAGCAAGGTCGCCCTGCGTCATGTCTGTGTTAAATGAGTTTGAGATGAGAGCTTGCTCGAATTGTGGCTTGCTGATTGAGTAGGTGCGCGAGCGTGTTTGCATGCTTGTAAGCAGCTCTGTTTGCCCCCCGTCCTGTCGTGCGATCATGTGTCCGTGACGCCGCGCCGATCGATTGTTCCAGCCTTGTCCTTGCGCATGGAGAACTAGACGATCTCTGCTTCATGTAAGCAGTTAAACCATGACGAGGGCATGCTTTTAGAGGAGACGGTGGTGCGACGTGTTCCGAGCACCACCCTGTCATGATTCCGTTCAAACGGGCGCATTAATGTAAACCAATTACAGCTGCGAATATCGTCCGAGCTGCTTCTCTAGAAAATAAATCAACACTTTCATATTTGAGGATTCACCAGCGCTGCGGCGTAATTACATTTAAACATCATTTTAATCACCTGTACGGGGAATATAATGAAGAAAAATCCTCTCTTCCATCTCTCCCAGTACAGACTGAGAAATACAGCAATGGGTTCTTCCTGGAATTTTTGACTCTGGCCGGCTTTTTTACGGTACGCTTAACCACTTCCTGGTGTATTTTGGCTCCCTGGTGTTTCATTCATAACATTTAATCGCACCGGGTTTCTGTGGTGTTCTACATTTCAAGAGATTCAAGTTGAGCTATCTTTTCATTCATGTTTCCCCCCGCACAGTTTTTTTTTTTTTTTTTGAAATGTCGTAACTCGACAAGCTGCAGACTTGTAGAGACATGCTAACAGATTTAACCCCAAACACCATTGTCTTCTGTGTTTTTGTATCATGGTGTGTGTCAGATTTGCAGCTAACTCCTTGACATTTCTTGCGTTTTGTTTGTGCTTCGGAATTAAGGAGACGAGTGCATGTCAACGCAAAACGCTCAACACCCTTTCCTATTGTGTTCATAAAATGCTGGGGTTATTTAACAGGTTATTCCACAAACTCAAGGCGTAAACAAGCCGATAGACGACGAGGCGTGTCGCGCCGAATCGGATATAAGCCATGTACGATGAGATTGAGTGGAATAACTGTTTTATTCAGTCCACATTTACTGGATTTTGAGAAACGGAGCGTTTTTATTTTTTGCAAATTCGATGAATAAAAACTTGAGACGAAACGTCCGACAAAATCATTTCCGCTGAGGCGGGCTTCTCAAAAACCTATCGATGGCTGCACAAATTGACTTTTTCGTAGTGTTTTTTGTAGAAAGTGCCGTCTTGCTGTCGTGCCAAGGTATAGAACAGCTTTATTTAATTCTTCCTTGGACATTTCAGTGATGTAATTTTCAAACTTCTTTGAGCTTTTGAACCAGTCTAAAAAAAAAAAAAAAAAAAAAATTCAATAAATGTTAATGCTTAAAGTGCATATTGCGGGTAAATTCAGGAGCAAGATCAATGTAATTCTCCTATTATACAAGGAGAGAAATGGGAGCGCTTGGTCTACACAGGCTGTGCACTGAAACCGTGCAGAGCTCTCGCAGCCTGCTGGCGCTTCCGCAGGTGACGTCACGAATCTGGCTCCAGACTCGCTTGGGATTTTTCCAGACGCGTTTTGTTATTTTATTTGTTTCTGCTGTAGACAGATGGACTTGTGCAAAATTACCCTTCTGGATGAGTGTGTAAAGGGACATACTTTCATATAAAAAAAAAAAAAAAACGAAATTGGTCCAGAATATGCACTTTAAAGATGAAGAGTGTAAACAAATTGGCGCAATGACAGGAGCAATTTGTGAAAAATGCTCTAATAATAATTCTTGATTTAAAAAAAAAAACTTTTATTCCATATTTTGTTGCTTATTATCCCCCGCTGGCCGAAAGGCCCGGAGGGGGATCATGTCATGGCGATGTCCATCTGTCCGTCCGTCTCGGGACCTTCTGAAATGAACTCCCTCTCAATATTTGGAGGAATTTCACGAAACTTGTCAGGATTCTTTGTTGTATGTCATTATTACGCGTATTGCAATTTCGTTCAATTCAGTCGCATTTTCCCAGAGTTCTGGCCCTTGATTATCAAACTTGTACTTTGACAATTTCCTGAGGATGTATTAAGCACTTGTAGCATAGATATAGTTGCCAGCGGGGGATAGTGTGCGCTCAGAGCACGCTTGTTTGTATCTTTTATTATTTTTTGGGTTTTTTTTATTTTGTCCTCGGTTGGTTCAACAACACGCGCCGCCATTTTGTTTTTCTCTCCTCATGGTGTATGAGCTGATAGCCTCGTAGTAGAGGCGCCAATCCGAGCACATGATTGCTCATATCCAGTGAATGTGGATAGAATAAAAGAGACCACATGCAGCGGATGATACAAGACGTTAAACGTGTGCGTGAACAGCCGAGAGGGAAGCGATAAGCAGAAATGCAGCATGAGGAAATCGTGTGTTTTGATGTTGCTCAGACTGGCCAGATTCCTGCTGCGTTCGTGAAGTGACTTTTTCACACAAACTGACCAGTAAAAGCACTAAAACATCCAGCTTGGCCATAACCACCTTACAGCTCAAGGGTCATTGCTACCCCTTTTCCACCAAATCAGTTCCGGTGCTGGTTCACAACTCGTTCAACTTGCGAGCCAGCTGAGAACCAGTTTGCTTTTCCATAGCTCGCGGTGCTAAGGGGAGCCACGTCAGTTACGTCGCTGTATACGTCAGTTACGTCGCTGTATACGTCAGTTACGTCGCTACGTTTGCATAAACCTTGGCGCGAATATCAAAGCAAAAACAACACGGAAGCAGCAGCAGCAACAACAATAATAATAATAATAATAATAATAATAATGGATGACTTCGCGTTTGTACAGCTGCTGCTTCTCGTCGCTTAAAAATGGCGATCTTGGGGGAATCATGGCTCAGGTGGCTAAGGCGCCATACCATAAATCCGGGGACCCGGGTTCGATTCCGACCCGAGGTCATTTCCCGATCCCTCCCTGTCTCTCTCTCCCACTCATTTCCTGTCCTGTCTCTACACTGTCCTATCCAATAAAGGTGAAAAAAGCCCAAAAAAAATCTTTAAAAAAAAAAAAAATGGCGATCTTTTGCAGTCTTGTTATTGGTCTTAACAACTCCGCCCCCCCCGCTGACGCAAGCGGTTCTTTCCTTTGGCCCAGCAGAGAGTTGGTGCTAGCCTGGAACCGGTTTTTCTGGCCCCAGAGCCAGTTCTTTGTCAGTGGAAACAGAAAATCCGGTTCCAAACTAAGCACTGGCCCCGGAACTGCTTTGCGTCACATCCATAACGGAATTTCGTCACATCCATAACGCTGACTTTTCCTTCCAAAACTCTGCATGAAATACAAAATATTTTAAAGATTTTTTAATATTCACCTTGGACCCCTCTATCAAATGGATATCTCCATTTCGACATTAGGTTTACAATTTCACAGAGTTTGATAAAAATGTACAGTCACCCAAGAAAAGTGATACTTTTTCTGTCACATCCATAACGCATCTTTTATTGGCATTTTCTGGCATGCTCTAGATGTACTATGGGAATTGTTCTTGTTCTATCACTTCTCCAGTATGGTACAGCCTTAAAATATGCAACACCTGTTTAAATACTGGGAGACAATAAAACATGCACTGGGTCATTTGTTGCCATTTTGAGTTCAAGTGTCACGTCCATAACGCTGGAATTGCTCTTTGGTGGAAAAGGGGCATGCTTGGATCGTGAACTCGGGTCCCTGTGGAGTTTCTCATGCCAGCGTGGCTGGGCTCTGCTTTTTCCTCCCATCTCCCAGGAACATTCAGGTCGCGTGATTGGCGACGTGAGATGTGAACGTGTGTATACGGGGTGCGTTGCGTCCCATCCAGACTATGTTCCTGCCTCATGCTCACTGCTACACTATATTTTCATTTTTTTTCGATCTGTTGTTTTTGGTTTTATTCCCAGATTCGGTATTTTTCAAAGAAAATAAAAATACTCGCACAACAGATTTGGACGAGAGTAAATTTCCAGAGATACGATGCATCACCCCGGCTCACCCTATCCATGTCAAACTCGTCCAATCCAAATAGGCGTCTCGGTATTGTCTTGACATCTGTGTTTGCGTTGGAATTAATTGCCAGAACACCAGTACGAGAGAAAGCTGGCGTGCATTCGAGCTGGCTCTGTGGACGGCTTGTCTTTTGGGTAAACCTGATCACCTGCAAATATAACACACCTATGTGGTGCAGCATCCCTCTTGGCTTTTCCACTGCTCTCTGTGTGCGTCTCTGTGACCTGAAAGTCCCAAGGACGCAGCCAGCCTGTCTCGTTCCATTTGCCCTGCTTAGCCAGACCTTCAGTCCTCCTGTAAAGCTACAGAGAAGAGAATCAGGAAGAGAGGATACTCTCTCACACACTTAACGCCTGTATTCCAGCAGGAAATCAATAGAATTACTCGCACATCATCCACCAGTAGCGGGAAGGTCCAGGAAATGAGGTGGAAAAGGGAAAATTTATTTCTTTATTTTTTTTCAAGGGTTAGGGAAAGGAAATTGGTGTAATAAATCAGTTGCAGACTTTTTTTTTTCTATTGTTCTGTGATTGGATTTTGTTAAAGAGCGAGACAGTCCTGCAGCGAGAGCAGTGTCGGACTGTCAACCACTCCTGACCCTCCTTAAAAGCGTCTTGTGTGTTTATCACATGAGCATCGGAACACGGATTGCTGAGTAATTTTCTTCTGTAATTAGGCTCCCTATTGTGATTGTTATTGTAACTCGGCCATTCCGACTCTCAGTCGTCAGGGAAACGTTGCCATGGTTTACAGCAAAGTGTGGTCCATGAAGCACAGCTCCAGGAAATCGCAATCCAGCATGATCACAGTTATTATATTTTTGATTGAGTTCTTATAGTTAGCCTGTTTGACCTCCCCCCCCCCCCCCCCCCCCCCCCCCCCCCCCCGCGCTGGCTGAAAGGCCCGGAGGGGTATTATGTCGTGGTGATACTCGTCCTGGGAAGGGTACTCGCCTTCTGAAATCAACTCCTCTCACAATTTTTGGAGGAATTTCATGAAACTTGGCATTTTATGTGTCAGTAATACACACATTGTGTTAAATTCGGTCGCATTTTACCAGAGTTGCATCATTATCTGTAGCCGCTTTATCCTGTTCTACAGGGTCGCAGGCAAGCTGGAGCCTATCCCAGCTGACTACGGGCGAAAGGCGGGGTACACCCTGGACAAGTCGCCAGGTCATCACAGGGCTGACACATAGACACAGACAACCATTCACACTCACATTCACACCTACGCTCAATTTAGAGTCACCAGTTAACCTAACCTGCATGTCTTTGGACTGTGGGGGAAACCGGAGCACCCGGAGGAAACCCACGCGGACACGGGGAGAACATGCAAACTCCGCACAGAAAGGCCCTCGGCAGCCACGGGCAGCGCTCGAAACTAACGGTGTCCCGATGTCCCGGGGACCATAAAAAATGTCATCGGGACACAAAATTATCATATCTGGGACAATCCCGGGACAATGGAAAAAAATAGATCTAGAAAAAAAGTTCTACATTAATATTATTTACAAAGCCGTAACACACACGTAGACATTCACCTAATTTGTCAATTTTAATTTTAAAACGTTAACAGCGAAAAATACATAGTAGCTACACTTTCGATGCACCTGCATCCGTAGGCTACAGAGCAGCGCATTCTGTTCTAGAATCTTCGGCCGGAGTCCGCATTATATGGACTTGGAATGGAATTGCTACCGCACACGCTGCGCCGACTCTTGCCAGAACAAAAATGCTGAAGTGGTTGAAGCGGACCGACCGCGGGGAAGAAACTGAAAGCCCAGACATAACGTCTCCGGGACCTTCAGGATCCAAAGTGTCCTCGCCTGGTCTGCAGGCAACGCTAGCAACTGAATGAACTTAATGAACACTGTTAGACACGTTATAAAATACAACAGGAATGATGTGGATGATATTGACGGAAGATACCGTTCAACAGAATAAGTGAGTTTTCTTGGTGTCTTTCTGGTTCAGAAAGTTTAGTCAGTTAGCAGCACAACTAGGCTCGGACCTGGCAGGTCCGCGTATCATCGTTTTCCAGATTGAATGGAATACTTGAATGATCGGATGATACACGGACCCTGGCACTATGCTGATGTTGCTAACGTTTGCACCCGGCAGCGAAAGTTCATAAAATGGATAACGGAAAGTTCATAAAAATGGATAACGGTAATGGATAACGGAAAGTTCATAAAAATGGATAACGGTAATGGTGAAAATTATAAGTTGGCCTTATAAGTGCCAACAGATATTCAAGGTATAAGTAGATGAAATGAACATAAAAGGGGTCTTATTTTCAGCTAAAGTGTACTGCAGATGTAGGGAGTTGAAACATTTTCTGAATGAGCTAGTTGGCCCCTTTAAATAAACGGGTATCTATTCATACAGTGAGATCGCCAAAGTTTAATAAACTGAAAATGCAATAACTGTAATTTTGAAGTAGATGATGTATTTGACATGTGTCGCTTGTGTCTTGTGACTTATTGTAAAAATGATATAAAGGGTTCAAAATCGCATAGTTACAAATATAATAGTAACTTCATATGATAATATTAACCACTGGTTATTTCAGAGAAGAAAAAAATGGGGACACTATTGCTTCCATTCGGGACAATACAACACAGAATTCGGGACCACTGGGGGACACAAAGAAAAAAAGTTAATTTCGAGCCCTGGCCACGGGGCTCGAACCCAGAACCTTCTTGCTGTGAGGCGACAGCGCTAACCACTACACCACCGTGCCGCCCGAGTTACAGCTCTTGATTAACAAAATTTATAATTTGACAATTACATGAAGGTGTGTTTTTGCCTTCTGACATCAACTCCTCTCACAATTTTTGGATGAATTTCTCGAAGCTTAGTAAAAGCCCTTGTTATATGACGGTAATACGCGTATTGCGGTTTAATTTCGTTTGCGAAAATTTGACCAGAGTTTTGACCCTCGATTAAATAACTTGTACTTTGACAGTTTCATGCGGGTGTACGTTCTTCTGAAATCAGCTCCTCTCACAATTTGTGGAGGAATTTCACCAAACTTGGCAAAAGGATATTTGTTATATGACAGTTGTACGCAGATTGAAATTTCGTTTAATTTGGGTAAATTTTCCCAGAGTTATGCGCTTGATTATTAACAAACTTGTACTTTGGCGATTTCATCAAGGTGTGCTTGCTTTCTGAAATCAACTCCTCTCACAATTTTTGGAGGAATTTCATGAAACTTGGCATTTTATGTGTCAGTAATATTGTGTTAAATTCAGTCACATTTTACCAGAGTTACAGCTCTTGATTAACAAAATTTATAATTTGACAATTTCATGAAGGTGTGTTTTTGCCTTCTGACATCAACTCCTCTCACAATTTTTGGAGGAATTTCTCGAAGCTTAGTAAAAGCCCTTGTTATATGACGGTAATACACGTATTGCGGTTTAATTTCGTTTGCGAAAATTTGACCAGAGTTTTGACCCTCGATTAAATAACTTGTACTTTGACAATTTCATGCGGGTGTATGTTCTTCTGAAATCACCTCCTCTCACAATTTGTGGAGGAATTCCAACAAACTTGGCAAAAGGATATTTGTTATATGACAGTTATACGCAGATTGAAATTTCGTGTAATTTGGGTAAATTTTCCCAGAGTTATGCGCTTGATTATTAACAAACTTGTACTTTGGCGATTTCATCAAGGTGTGTTTGCTTTCTGAAATCAACTCCTCTCACAATTTTTATCCCCCACTGGCCGAAAGGCCCGAAAGGGGATTATGTTGTGGCGATGTCCGTCCATCCATCCAGGGAAGGGTACTCGCCTTGTGAAATCAAGTCCTCTCACAATTTTTGGAGGAATTTCATGAAACTTGACAGGATTCTTTGTTGTATGTCGGTAATACGCATATCGCAATTTCGTTCAGTTCAATCGCATTTTACCAGAGTTCTGGCCGAGTTGCCAGCGGGGGATATTGTGCTCTCGGAGCACTCCTCTTGTTTTAAATTCACCTTTTATATATTTACATGGTTTAGGAATTTTTTTTTTTTCCTGGTGTTTGGTCACAACTTGATACAAATATTGCACCTCTAATTGGGAGAATCTGTTCTAGTTTAGATTACAGTGGAGGTAGAAATAACAGTTGAATGAAGTTCAGATTAGGGCTGGACGATAAAAATATATTCTCATGATTTAAAAATGTTCCCATCAGTCGATATATGGATAATTCCCTTGATAACTATCAAATGAGTATTTATCTCAGGTTTAAATGCAGGTTTTTGATCCTAAATGAAAGTTGAAGAAATTGTGGTTTTTACACATGAACTTGACAAATACTTGTCAGGCAGCGAAACGTTTCATAAATCCGAGGTAGTTCATGATCATGCCGGGATTAGCTTGGTGTTTTGTCCCGTAGTTTTCTTTTGCTGTTCCTAGGAGATATACAGCACTGTGCAAAAGTCTTAGGCAACATGTAAAGAAATGCTGTAGACCAAGAAGGGCTTTAGAAAATAATGAAGTGAAATGTTTCAACATTTAAAAAAAAAAATCCGATAAACCATGATAAATGAAACAAGTCAATATTTGGTGCGAGACGACACTTTGCTTTAAAAAAAAAAATAGTAGTCTCGGGTACAACGAGTGCAGTTTGATAAGGAAATGAGCTGTAGGTTTTACTGAGCGTCTTACAGAACCAGCCACAGTTCTTCTGGACACTTTGACTCTCACACTTGCGTCTTCATTTTGCACCAGAACCCTTCATTGTGTTCTTTTTTTAATCTGAAAAGCGCTCTCTTATGTAATATGCTCAGATACATATGTTATTTCCCAGCTGGGAGGTCCATATGGTGAAATACCGTGACCGAGGTCTTAAAAGTACTGACTGAGGCCCTCTGGGCTGAGGTCACGGTATTTCACCATACGGACTGACCTTAAGCTGGTAAATAAGATATTTATTTTTTTCTTTACCAAATTCTAACAGAAAACGAGAGCGCCCGAAAGGGAAAGCCGAGCCGCCATTTTGAATCCTCATTCACGGCTGTAATGCAAATGGCTTCCTCCTCGGTATACAAGTGCACTTCCATGGCAGGGAAAAAACTACATTTTGCCACCTATGTAGTCCCCTATTTATACAAATAGGAGTCATTCAGGATTCAGCCATGTTTTTGCTCGGCGTTAGCAACAGTTAGAGGTTTTTAGCTTTCTCCTGAAATGTTTTCTTTTATTTCTTCTTCCTCAGGGTAGTAAAACTCACTTTTGCTGTGAAGACTGTCATTATCACTATCCATGCTGTAAAATTAATGCTATTCTCCTGAGAAATGCTGGCAAAAATTTATAAGATTTTTGATAATCTTATAAATAAATCTTTATTTAAAAAAAAAGATAAATGTTGACAAAAAATGCTACTGTTTGTTGTGAACAAGCGAGTCACCAGAGGTCCATAACTGATTGGCTCGCCAGTATTTGATGGAAACCGGACCGCGAAAAAAATATACTTTTTTTTTTTTTTTTTTTTTCCCTGTAACATTTTAATTTTGTGCTGGAAAATGAACGTTTGGAATCTAAAATGGTTTTTATACTGACTCGGTAATGTAGAAGTCATAACATAGAAATTTATAACGCAGTTTGTATGGAAAAAAAAAAAAAAAGGGTGCTGAAGACCTTTGCACAGTACTGTATATTTTGGGTGATAACTTTTGGATGTTAGAATATTAAAAGTAAACTAATCGTGATGGGGCCGGCACGGTGGTGTAGTGGTTAGCGCTGTTGCCTCACAGCAAGAAGGTCCTGGGTTTGAGCCCCGTGGCCGGCGAGGGCCTTTCTGTGTGGAGTTTGCATGTTCTCCCCGTGTCCGCGTGGGTTTCCTCCGGGTGCTCCGGTTTCCCCCACAGTCCAAAGACATGCAGGTTAGGTTAACTGGTGACTCTAAATTGACCGTAGGTGTGAATGTGAGTGTGAATGGTTGTCTGTGTCTATGTGTCAGCCCTGTGATGACCTGGCGACTTGTCCAGGGTGTACCCCGCCTTTCGCCCGTAGTCAGCTGGGATTTCATTCAGCTCAGCATGCCAAACCTCAGTTTCAAATAATCAGTTTTATCAGACAGTGTACGGAAAATACAAAGACGAAAGAAAAATCTCAACTGTGGTCATTGTCTTCCATTTACGAAACACAACACAAAACTAAAACATGCAGTGGTGTGAATATTTTTTTGAGTCATAGGCAATGGGATTGATCTTTCATATTTAAAAAAAAAAAAAGTCACATATCTGCTGTGTTGAGAGCCATAGTGGTTCAAATCGTGTCCTTTTTTTTTTTCTCCCCTTCTCTTCTCCCCTCCACATAGGGAACCCCCCCCCCCCCCCCCCCACACACACACACACACAAAAAAACTTACTCCATTGTCTAGTTTTCTCCATAAACAGTGGTGTGATCAACTATGGCAGCACTTGATGCGTCAGCGCTGAACTACCATGGTGACTATTTTATTTTTCAGAATCATGACACAAATTCAAAACGCAGCGTGCAACTCTCCAACAGAAAGGCAGTGGGATCCTCTCGACATGACGTACCGCGTAAACAAAACGATGTCCATTACCCAAACTTCAACACAGCGTGACGTCAAGTTCACATTCCTGATCGAAACAAGGAAACTAATGATATCAAACTCTTTTTTTTTTTTTTTTTTTTTTTTTAATCGAGCATTTTGTATATTTCTATCGAAGAAATGTAATATCGAGATAATTATTGTTCATCACCCAACCCGAGGTCAGAGTGCATTCAACAAAAGTCGTACGATTGTGATAATGTGATATGGTAATAAAAATGATCTCAGAATGGGCGGTACGGTGGTGTAGTGGTTAGCGCTGTCGCCTCACAGCAAGAAGGTCCGGGTTCGAGCCCCGTGGCCGGCGAGGGCCTTTCTGTGTGGAGTTTGCATGTTCTCCCCGTGTCCGCGTGGGTTTCCTCCGGGTGCTCCGGTTTCCCCCACAGTCCAAAGACATGCAGGTTAGGTTAACTGGTGGCTCTAAATTGAGCGTAGGTGTGACTGTGAGTGTGAATGGTTGTCTGTGTCTATGTGTCGGCCCTGTGATGACCTGGCGACTTGTCCAGGGTGTACCCCGCCTTTCGCCCGTAGTCAGCTGGGATAGGCTCCAGCTCGCCTGCGACCCTGTAGAACAGGATAAAGCGGCTAGAGATGATGAGATGAGATGATCTCAGAATATTTGTCCCCCACAAGGCCAAGCCGTTTTTTTTTTAAAATCCTGTCATTCATGGATTGTCGGCCTTACCATTTTCTTGTTGCTGTCAGAAGGGATGGCTCCATCATCCACATGCACATTAGACTTTTGAATGAAGCTGAGCGTCCTGGATAAAGCTCAGATTACCACTCGCTCTTATCTGGACTCCTCTATACATGACGCTTGTGGAGCTCATTGTCTCGATCAGCGTCGATGAGACTTGATTAGCATGATCCGTCGCTCACCTTGCGTCCCACGCTCAGAAAAGCCAACCCAGCTTCACAGCTCAGCTAAGATCTGCCCTGAGTGTGTGTGTCTGATAGAACTTGTGCTGTGTGTGTCCGTTTGAGGCACAAGAAGAAATATTCAGAGATAAGGAACAGGAAAGGGAGTGTGATGGATAAAGTTCTCGAGGCTCCTATGGGGGTAGAACTGATGCGTACAGACACAGAAATATTCGACTGAATCAGGGATGGTTTATTAAAACAGAATGAATACTCAAGTCTCAGGATTTAACAAAGAAAAAAAAAACCCATTTGAGTAGGCCTGCATCTGGTGGTGAGTAACTGGTATCCCAGATGCTCGTTTGTTTGTTTACCTGACATCCTGTAATGCATGCCTCTAAAATTCCCACATATGAACATAAGCTTTTAAATTGTAAAGTATAATTTGAAAGTGCTGCAAAGCAGAAACAAACTTTAAAACCAACACTACGTTCACACCAAAGTGTCCACTCACCCTGCCAGAGACGCTGTTGAAGTTGGTGGAAGCTCTGTAACGTAGGTGTCGGATGTAGGCGGCTACAAGTTTGTTCGGAATGCTTTGCCTTGCAAGCTTTGGTTTAAAATGGCTGCCTGATCGGGTCGCCTCATGAAATCTTGAGTGTGAAGACAAGAAATCGATCGATGAAGGAAAACGATGAGCAATTCTGATTAAATGGTCTTCAGTTAACGTTAGTGTTACTTTGTGGAGCCTGTGTTAGCTGGGTTAAATAGTAAATGGTCAACACACACACTTGTGCATGCTATGGTGTAGGTCAGCATGCAGTTCCTTGTGATTTTCATAAAATATGTGCTGCACTTCAGCTCGCCTGAAACACGTACAGTTTCTGACTCCTTGGTCTATGGAATCAATTTTGTGCCAAAATGTTCATACAATACTTTTGAAATATCAAACAAAAACGATAAATCAAAATTTAAAAAAAAAGTCAATTTTTTTTAGACTGGCAAACAAATTATTCGTGTAATCGTGCAAAATATCAGTCTATTACTCTTCAGAAACCTTTTATTTTTGTTCTGCGTCTTTCTCAGTTTTGTTTGGCGTAATTTATTTTGGTTGCGATTCCAGCTTTCTCGTTTGCGCTCCCTGACTTTTTGCTTGCAGTTTTGGCACAAACTTCACGTGTGGGCGGGCTGTCCAGGAACGCATTCCCATTGGCTAACTTGTTTGACTGACAGCTACACTCAGCCATTCCCTACTCGGATTCTGGCGGACTGTTTGACGAGTGACCGATCCATTGACGGTAAACAAGGATCGAGTGGACTTCAGTGGCGACTATGATATTGAATTAATTCAACAAATTGTAAGTACGGGACAAATGTGTTGTATGTGTGGCAGTAGTACACAAGTCCACTCGATTCTTGTTTACCGTCAATGGATCGGTCACTCGTCAAACAGTCCGCCAAAATCCGAGTTGGAAATGGCTGCAACAGCCTCCGGGGGAATGGCTGAGCGTAGCTGTCAGTGAAACACAAGTTAGCCAATGGGAATGCATTCCTGGACAGCCCACCCACACGTGAAGTTTGTGCCAAAACTGCAAGCAAAAAGTCAGGGAGCGCAAACGAGAAAGCTGGAATTGCAACCAAAATAAATTACGCCAAACAAAACTGAGAAAGACGCGGAACAAAAATAAAAGGTTTCTGAAGAGTAATAGACTGATATTTTGCACGATTACACAAATAATTTGTTTGCCAGTCTAAAATTTACTTTAAAAAATTTTTTTTTTTTTTAAATTTTGATTTATCGTTTTTGTTTATTTCAAAAGTATTGTATGAACATTTTGGTACAAAATTGATTCCATATTGGTCCAGACTTCATTTTTATTTTATTATATTTCTGTCTCAAACAGGGACACATCATAAATAATTAGGAAACCTGCCACCTCGGTTATTAAGTTCTCCTCTGTGGTAGGCTACTTGGGAACGGTTTGAACACAAATTTACATGACTGGATTCTTTACTGCAGATCACGTCTAAATTCCGATTGGTTGCTGCCGAACAGCGTTATAGCTCATTACTATAAAACTGCCTGGACTTGAACTTTATTCTGACGCCTTGCTGCCTAAAAGACGCTGGCTGACATAGAAAATGGAGGACTTCTGGTTGTTTTGACGCTCTTGCTGCATTTGGTGTGAATGTAGGGTCAGGTGACCTGACTGGAAGGGATAAAAATGACAGTTATAGTAAAAAAAAAAAAAAATGCTAAGATATACAAAAACGGGCATAGTGACATAAATTAATGGATCATAAAATATTAGTTAAAGCACAACTTTAAAAGTAAGACATTAACCCTCTGGGGTCGAGAGCTTCGCTGGCGAAGCTCGACAGGTTTAGAATGAGTAGGTCGTGTATTTAGTTCAAGTTCAAGTCAACTTTATTGTAATAATGCCATATGTGCAGGACATACAGAGAATTGAAATTGCGTTTCCCTCTTATCCGCGGCGCAAACAGTAATAAACATGAAATATATAGGTACAAGATATAAACTTTATTAAAAAAAAAAGGGGGGTTATTTACACACACAAGCTAAAGCTATTCTAAGAAAAGACAGTGGCAATCCAGAAAGTGCAAATGTGGCAGTGTGAACAGAATTAATGGTATAAATTTAAATGTGACGAATGACAATATAAACAGAATGAACAATGTAAACGGGAACAGCAGTCTGACAGTGTAGTAGGGCAATATAGCACGATATAAACAGAATTATCAGTATAAATATAAATATGGTAGTATGGGCAGAATTTTCAGTGTAAGTATAAATATGGCAGTATAAACAGTATAGCAGTGAAGTCTATCAAAGGTAAAAGATGTATAAAGTGTAGACAGTGTTGTAAACAGTTTTTACATAGTGCAATTGAGTTTCGTTACAGTTCGTTAAAGTGGCTGGTGACATTTGGTTTATGTATTAAGGGAAGGGGGTACTGGCCTGGGAGGGAGTTCAGCATCCTGACGGCTATGTAAACTCAGATATTTATTTTTGATAAATACGAGTTTTTCATTATACAAGCATGATAAACATATTGTGCCCACTGCCAAATAATATTTTTTTCATGATCCGGTTTCCATCAAATCCTGCGCTCTGATTGGCTGGCGAGCGGGTCCGTATCCTACAATATGGACCCCAGTTACGGACCCCAGTTATGGACTTCTGGCCACTCGCTCGTTCACAACAACAACAAACATAGTAGCATTTTCTGTCAACATTATTTATTTATTTATTTATTTATTTATTTATTTTAAAAGATTATCAAAAATCTTATAAATTTTTGCCAGCATTTCTCAGCATAATAGCATTAATTTTACATCATGGATAGCGAAAGCGAGTTTTACTACCCTGAGGAAGAAGAAATAAAAGAAAACATTTCAGGAGAAAGCTAAAAACCTGTAACTTGCTAACGCCGAGCAAAAACATGGCTGAATCCTGAATGACTCAATCTTGTATAAATAGGGGACTACATAGGTGGCAAAATGTAGTTTTTTTTTTTTTTCCTGCCATGGAAGTGCGCTTGTATACCGAGGAGGAAGCCATTTGCATTACAGCCGTGAATGAGGATTCAAAACGGCGGCTCACCTCGGCTTGGCTTGGTTTTCCCTTTCGAGCGCTCTTGATTTCTGTGAGAATTTGGGAAAGAAAAAATAAATATATTTACCAGCTTAAGGTCGGTCCGTGGGACGGCACGGTGGTGTAGTGGTTAGCGCTGTCGCCTCACAGCAAGAAGATCCTGGGTTCGAGCCCCGGGGCCAGCGAGGACCTTTCTGTGCGGAGTTTGCATGTTCTCCCCGTGTCCGCGTGGGTTTCCTCCGGGTGCTCCGGTTTCCCCCACAGTCCAAAGACATGCAGGTTAGGTTAACTGGTGACTCTAAATTGACTGTAGGTGTGAATGTGAATGGTTGTCTGTGTCTATGTGTCAGCCCTGTGATGACCTGGCGACTTGTCCAGGGTGTACCCCGCCTTTCACCCGTAGTCAGCTGGGATAGGCTCCAGCTTGCCTGCGACCCTGTAGAAGGATAAAGCGGCTACAGATAATGAGATGAGAATGAATGAGGTCGGTCCGTATGGTGAAATCCCGTGACCTCGGCCTTGAATACTGACCTCGGCCCAGAGGCCTTGCTCAGTACTTTCAAGACCTCGGTCACGGTATTTCAGAGACGGACCTCCCAGCTGGTAAATAACGTGTATATATATCATGTTCATAGTAAAGATATTAATGGGCATCCATCATTCTTGTATCTAAATTGTATCTAAATGTCTCATACGATCTGTCAGAGAGGTGGCATACAGAGGTCATACCCTCATACTAACCAACGTGCCGTATATGGATAAAAAAAAAACGATTGGGAACTCTAAACATGAGCATGACATAAGGGGCTACGGACACTACAAGTGAGTTAATTGTCCTGTGTTTTGTAATTCAGCAAGACATTCCAAGTACCATCCAGATAATCCATCCGTTATCTGTAGCCGCTTTATCCTGTTCTACAGGGTCGCAGGCAAGCTGGAGCCTATCCCAGCTGACTACGGGTGAAAGGTGGGGTACACCCTGGACAAGTCGCCAGGTCATCACAGGGCTGACACATAGACACAGACAACCATTCACACTCACATTCACACCTACGCTCAATTTAGAGTCACCAGTTAACCTAACCTGCATGTCTTTGGACTGTGGGGGAAACCGGAGCACCCGGAGGAAACCCACGCGGACATGGGGAGAACATGCAAACTCCACACAGAAAGGCCCTCGCCGGCCACGTGGCTCGAACCCGGACCTTCTTGCTGTGAGGTGACAGTGCTAACCACTATGCCACCGTGCCGCCCCCATTCCATGTACCATAGTTATTGTACTGAGCTCGTTGTACGTCCCTCAGCATTGTGTGCACGGGGGGGGCCGACGGACACTACAGACATTTTAGTCATTTTGACAGACCGTTTTGAATCATACCTCAGTCGTATTAGGAAGTTATATTGTGAACATGTTTGGGTTTTATTTCCCCATCTGGATACTTTGTAGATGAGAAATTCATTATAAATTAGATATTAAATGCAAATTTGACATCATGAGCTTGATAAATTTGACAAATATCTCAAAAGTAAATCTGTCACACTGCAAACATTTCATGCGTGGTCCAATAAGATGCAACAAAATGGTGTACTCCAGCCTGAAAGATGAAGAAATACGATGCACTAGCACAAACGGTGCATCCAGTAAGTTGAAATCATATGTTATCTTAAAATACGGATGATGTACGACTTTCTTCGTTGAAAAAACGAGACGAAAAAAATCCACGAAATTGTGGTAATTTTGACCCGCGTTCATTGCCGTCATATTTTATTACTGCAGGTATCAATGTGCAGTTTTCGACATCTGACAGTCCTTGCGGTACTTTATCTGAAACCACTCAAACGCTACGGTTATTCTGTTTCTATGATTCTGAAATGCGTGCGTAACATGAAACGGCTCACATTAGTGATTTTCTGCTGCCCCCATTCTTGCGCTGTTCTGAATTCCGAAACGCGAGTACCGAGACTGATGCTGGGATCGGCATCGATAGGAGCGTGAATATTTGACATCATAAAACGCTCCGAGGAAGCCAGTTTGATTCAAAATGGCGTGAATGTAATGTTCAATCATGGTATTCGTTAAAGACAGAATAACTAGCGATTTTGTGGATTTTGCTGAAGTTTGTAACAAGTCCTGGAGTGAACATGCTTAGGATGGAGGCGCTCAAATTTCAACAGAACCCATTCAGTGTCAATTATTTACTTGAAGTTTTCTGTGACACATTAATTAAAGGGAAACTTTTTTTTTTTAAAGATATTTTTTTGGGCTTTTTGCACCTTTATTGGATAGGACAGTGTAGAGACAGGAAATGAGCGGGAGAGAGAGACGGGGAGGGATCGGGAAATGACCTCGGGTCGGAATCGAACCCGGGTCCCCGGATTTATGGTATGGCGCCTTATCCACCTGAGCCACGATGCCCCCCCCCCCTTTTTTTTTTTTCTTTAATAAATGGCAAAACTTGTTACTGTGACAGTGGTATGAGCTCCCTGCACCAAAACTGGACGACTCTGGAAGTTCTACCAAACTCCTGTGTCCGTGTCTTCATATTCGGCTCTTTGCTGGCCGTTTGGAAGAGATGGTAACAACTACTCCGTGCTCTGGGTTGTGGCTCTGCTCTCGACACATGCCTCATTCCTCACCACGGGGCTCCTTTTCTGGAGTTACTATGAGGATCGGGTTTCAGTCCGCACATGCCGTCTTGAGTCTGCTGCAGTCTTCAGGCCTTCTGTTCAACCACTTGGCTGCCAAACTGCTCTTAGCTGTCGACTAAAGAGGCAGCGTCACTGCAGTAAGCCAGAGAAAAAAAAATGCTGCGTGTAGGAGGGGTTGCTTCAGGGCGGGGCGTGCGGTGACGGCGGCTCTCCGGGGGCTTTGCAGCGCCTGGACGGCTGCAGGGTTAATAAGCGCCGTTTTGTTGTTTTTCTGGGTGGGTCTTGTGGGGGAAGGGGTTACTCGAGGAGATCTGTCAGAATGTCAGAACAGGAAGTATGCTGCCTGACTCCTTTGAGCTGTCGGGGAGATACAAGTTCAGAATCGCGTGGCGCATGCACAGACCTTTCACTCCCACACACTCTTTGTGCCTCAGCTCGTCAGAATGTCACTGATATTATTGGAATGGAAATATGATCCGATAGTCAATCCAGCAATACAGGAAACTCCACCATTTAAAAAAAAAAAAACACATTAAGTTTATATTCAAACATTTATGATGTCCTTAGTGATTCTAGCTGATGCTGATGATGTAATTTAATTATTCCTGTGAAGTTCCCAGTCATGAATCATTCGAATGTCGCACGAAGACCTTGTTAACACTGTTATAACAATGTTCAATTAGAGAAAAAAAAAAGTCATCGTTGTAGTAGTAGTAATGGAAGCAGTAAACACTGGACTCGAGGTTCCAGAATACGACACAAAGCACTGAGTAAGGGCCTCTGCATGCTCTTGCGACAAGGCTTTCGCAGATAGCTTTCCGCAGACAGTTGTAATTTATCGTTGAGCGGGGAGTAATAGGCGTGCACGATGTTCTTCACCGCCACAACGCAAGGGGGCGCGAAGTCGCAAAATCGCTAGGAGTAGTTGGTGGGTGTGGTTAGTGGAGTGTTTATCCTCCGGTTACTTATAATGACTAGAACTGGAGTCGTATAGATGTACATACTTCCTCACTTCCTCGATCAACCGCTCTTCGTGCTGCTCCATCTTCGCTCGTGTTTTTAAAAATGGCGGTAGTGAAAACAAACCAAACCGGGAAAGTAGGGAAGCGGAAGTGCGTGTACAGCGGATGTAGAGTGGACCAATCGGAGCCCTCTTGTCTGCGACGCTGTCTGCAAGGCTTCTGCGGTGGTCACAATTTTTGGGAGGTGCGCGCAGAGCGTCTGCGAAGGTGGGGGGGCTACGCAGACTCCATCTGCGACGCCATCTGCGAGGACTGGGTTGTCAGCATAAATTGGCCTTTAGTGCTCGATGAGATGACATTAGCTTGTTAGTGTTAGCAGAACGTACAGTCGATGAGGTGAGTGCTGGACACAAAGGATTAAAGTGCCGCTGCATCGCTCTTTCGTTGAGAACAGAGGTGGAAAAAGTACTGAAAAATTGTAATTAGGTAAAAGTATCTTTACTTTGCTTAAATTCTACTCAAGTAAAAGTACCCATCTAAAAATCTACTCGAGTAAAAGTAAAAAAGTACTCAATTTAAAATGTATGTTGAGTAAAAGTTACCTAGTTACTTTCAGTTATTTGATGTAAAAAAAGAAAGGACAAGTCATAAATCAAATTGTTTTTAATGAACTATTAGTCCACATCATAACCTTTCAGGCAGTATAATGTATAAAGCTTTGTTTGGACTACCCCATCAAACATTTTCAAGTACAAGTGGCATAACTTGTAAATTCTATCATCCATTTTTTTTCTTTACTGACAAACACCTGCTATTTTCATGCACACAGTCTACCTGTAATGTGCAATTTTTCCAAGCCTCTCAATAAAGCAATTTTTCTATACTTTTTCACGGTAGATAATGCAAATAGCCCTCTGTATTTTAATCCTTCGTTTGTCTAATTTGTATTTCAGTTTTCTTTGTTATCTGTTTGACATTTTCTTGCTACTGTAACGCGTGAATTTCCCTGATGTGGGATGAATAAAGTGAATCTAATCTAATCTATTAAAGCCACTAAAGCAGACTTACTAAATGACACATATATGAAACATAAACCAACCAAACTCAAAGTGTCCAGGGCTCTCACGATTTCAAGACAGCTAAGCGATTCCTTAGTAACACTGTGCCCTTCCTTATATAGAAAATATAATTGACAAATTAACTGCATAATGTTTACAACCTGTCGAGAGGTAATGTGCAAACTATTTTGAGACCACCCCATAAAACATTTTTAAGCAAAGTGCCAAATTCTGAATTGTACGGTCCAACTCAAACACCACAATGAAAAAAGAAAAGAAAACCAAACTCAAACAAAGTATCCAAGACAGTGAAAATGTTTTGATGGCCTATCATACCCCTTTTCCACCAAATCAATTCCAGGGCTGGTTCGGAGCCGGTGCTGGTTCACAACTCTTTCAACTTGCGAGCCAG
Source organism: Neoarius graeffei (assembly GCF_027579695.1). Taxonomy (NCBI): domain Eukaryota; kingdom Metazoa; phylum Chordata; class Actinopteri; order Siluriformes; family Ariidae; genus Neoarius; species Neoarius graeffei. Next base: position 28,082,737 of record NC_083575.1, on the reverse strand, counting down.
CTGAGAACCGGTTTGCTTTTCCATAGCTCGTGGTGCTAAGCGGAGCCACGTCATTACGTTGCTGTATACGTCAGTTACATCACTGTATACGTCAGTTACAGCGCTGCGTTTACATAAACCTTGGCATGAATATCGAAGCAAAAACAACACGGAAGAAGCAGCAGCGGAAACAACAACAATAATAATAATGGATGACTTCGCGTTTGTACAGCTGCTGCTTCTTGTCACTTAAAAATGGCAATCTTTCGCGGTCTTGTTATTGTTGTTGGTCTTAACAACTCCGCCCCCCCGCTGACGTAAGCGGTTCTTTCCTCTGGCCCAGCAGAGAGTTGGTGCTAGCCTGGAACCGGTTTTTCTGGCCCCAGAGCCAGTTCTTTGCCAGTGGAAACAGAAAACCCGGTTCCAAACTAAGCACTGGCCCCGAACCAGCCCTGGAACTGCTTTGGTGGAAAAGGGGCATCATTGACCTCCCAAAGCTCTAGTCTAGGCTACAGCTAACAACCCAGGAGCTAGTCTATACATGAATTAGGATTTTTTCATAAGAGACCAATTGCAACTAAAACCATGCACTCGTATTATTTCTGACTGTCGTTCTGATAAAACAAATTTGTAACCGTGAGGTGATTCATTTCATTTAGGCTACTTCACTTGAAACGTTAGTGATCAGTATGGATGCTAGGCGGCCAAAAGAATTGATAATGAAGGCACATTTTACTCAACAGTGGAAGGTTTTAACCAAACAGTAAATATAACATCTGGGATACACAGGTAAATGCACATGTCTACTTAACACCACATGCTTCCGCAGATTTGATGTGGAAGTTTTGTAGACTGATAGCTCTGTATGGCAGGGCAGGCACATTTTGCATTGCATTATTATGTTCTTGCTTCATTTGCGTTTGATTGCAAAGTACTGGCTGAGATACGGCCAAGGATTTCCCTCGCTGTCCGGCGCATCTGTTCCACGGGAATTCTCTTCTTGGCAATCCTCAACCTCCTCCATGACCTCCTCCATCTCTTGCTCGGCTACCTCGGCACCAGCCATCATCCAACCATACGTGTAGGCTAATATGGATATTCCGTGCGCGCGCCTGCGCCAGTTTCCTTTCAGTTCAGGCCAATTGTTTTTTTTTTTCCCCCTGCGTTTAATTTTTTTACTCAGTAACGGGCGGTTTTCAAATGTAGTGAAGTAAAATACTTGGTTCAAAATGTACTTGAGTAAAAGTAAAATTACCCATTTCAAAAACTACTTTACAAATTACACAAAAAATCTACTTAATTACAGTAACGTGAGTAAATGTAATTCGTTACTTTCCACCTCTGGTTGAGAAGAATTCCCATTGGCGCAGCTATCAGGAAGGAGTCAAATGGCATCGAAAATGTAGTGAATCGAAAACACAGTGTCCATGAACCAAGTTTAAGCGACAAGTTTGTTGCAAAAGAGATCTTGAATGGATTTTTCATTCGCTCATCTGGCCAGAAGGCCGATGAGCTATTGCCATGGCCTGGTGTCCGTCCAGCCGTCATCCACAATTCAGTTAAATTGTATCTCCTTCGTCAGTACTCCATGGATTTCCATTCCAATTGTTTGTTTGAAAGAAGTCATCACTCCGCGCAAAACTTGGTGGTTGTTTTGTCAAATGTTTTGCTAAGAAGTTCGTAATTAGGCCAAATTAACGAATTTTCCAGGCGTCTCACTGTAATTTTATCTCCTCTCTCGTTTCTCATCCGATTCCAGTTCTGATCGAGGTTGGTTTGTTTGTTTGTTGGGTAGATCTTCCCTTGAGGAACAAAACTTGGTCATTTATTTGTTGATTTTTTCTTTTCCCTGTTCTAAACAATTTGTTTACAACTTTATTTTCAATTCAAGCGTATTTCCTCCTGATCTTCTCAATGGGTTTCAGTTCTGGTTGTTTCATTTGAAATAACTAGTCATTCTCTACAACACTTGGTCATTGTATTGTCAAATTTTTGCTAACGAACTGCTAATTAGCTCAACTTGATGAGTTTTGGGACTTCTCATTAGAATTGTATCTCCTCTCGCAGTTCTCACCCGATTTCAGTTCTGATTGATGTGTTTTGGGTAGATCTTAATAATAATAATAATAATAATAATAAGTTAAATTTATATAGTGCCTTTCTCAATACCCAAGGTCGCTTTACGATTATAAGGAAAGGGGAGGGAGGAAAAAATAAATAAAAGTCCACCAAATAAAGGTTAGGATGTCATTCCAATGGTGTAGTGGCCACAGTCCCACCAAAAGGCGCATGAAAACAAGTCCCACACCGCCCGGAACACCGCGCCATGGAGCCACAAAGCGAACGCAGAAGCACTGCCATGCAGAGCGCCGGTATGTCCCAAACTGCCTGCATAGCTGCAACATCGCTCGGAACACCGCGCCAAGCATAAAAGCACCGCTGCACAGAGCGTTGGTTAACCCCGATGTTAAAATGAGCAACGAGCTCACTGCAGTCCATAGTGAGGACCACAGGCATCACCCACGGCAAACCAAGGCCTGGAGGGAACCGACACCCAAAACTGGGTCTGAAGCTAAACCACACCACAACCGGCGGACAAAACACTTAAACAAAAAACAAACCTCAAACTACACAAACACAAAAGAGAAAATAAAATAAAACGCTCCGGTGAGAAGCGGCAGCCAGAATGCGCGCGGTGCACTCTCAACCGGAAACGGAAAACTGTAGCAACAAGGTGAAACTCTTCCCTCAGGGAACAAAACTTGATCATTTGTTTGCAACTTTTATTTTAAGTTAAATCGTGTCTCTCCTCCCTCAGTTCTCAATGGATTTCAGTTCTGATTGTTTTATTTGAAAGAACTCAACCTTCTGCAAAAAACTTGCAGTAGAAAATCACTAATGTGTACCAAATGTCTCACTGAGGACCAAAAACTGACCATATCCTTTCCAGCAGAAACCTATAGTATATTGCCACAAATTGTCAAATATATACCTGTAAAATTTTTCTCCCTAATCTTCAACGGCATAAAAGTTACATACGCTCAAGTTACCAAAGATCACTCCAAGAGCAAGGCGTGTAATAGTCGGCGAGGTCACAAAGGACCCCAGGGTAACTTCTAAGCAACTGAAGGCCTCGCTCACATTGGCTAATGTTCATGAGTCCACCATCAGGAGAACACTGAACAACAATGGTGTGCATGGCAGGGTTGCAAGGAGAAAGCCACTGCTCTCCAAAAAGAACATTGCTGCTCGTCTGCAGTTTGCTAAAGATCACGTGGACAAGCCAGAAGGCTATTGGAAAAATATTTTGTGAATGGATGAGACCAAAATAGAACTTTTTGGTTTAAATGAGAAGTGTTATGTTTTGAGAAAGGAAAACGCTGCATTCCAGCATAAGAACCTTATCCCATCTGTGAAACATGGTGGTGGTGGTGGTAGTATCATGGTTTTGGGCCTTCATGCAAATTTTAAAGGAAAAAATCAAGACGTCTGTTCATGAACTGAATCTCAAGAGAAGGTGGGTCATGCAGCAAGACAACGACCCTAAGCACACAAGTCGTTCTACCAAAGAATGGTTAAAGAAGAATAAAGGTAATGTTTTGGAATGGCCAAGTCAAAGTCCTGACCTTAATCCAATCAAAATGTTGTGGAAGGACCTGAAGCGAGCAGTTCATGTGAGGAAACCCACCAACATCCCAGAGTTGAAGCTGTTCTGTATGGAGGAACGGGCTAAAATTCCTCCAAGCCGGTGTGCAGGACTGATCAACAGTTACTGGAAACGTTTAGTTGCAGTTATTGCTGCACAAGGGGGTCACACCAGATACTGAAAGCAAAGGTTCACATACTTTTGCCACTCACAGATATGTAATATTGGATCATTTTCCTCAATAAATAAATGACCAAGTATAATATTTTTGTCTCATTTGTTTAACTGGGTTCTCTTTATCTACTTTTAGGACTTGGGTGAAAATCTGATGATGTTTTGGGTCATATTTATGCAGAAATATAGAAAATTCTAAAGGGTTCACAAACTTTCAAGCACCACTGTACCATTTCTGAATCATACCTCAGTTGTATTAGGAAGTTATTGTCAACATATTTGGGTTTTTTTCTCATCTGGATACTTTATAGATGAGAAATTCATTATAAATTAGTTATTAAATGCAGGTGGCATGGTGGTGTAGTGGTTAGCGCTGTCGCCTCACAGCAAGAAGGTCCGGGTTCGAGCCCCGTGGCCGCCGAGGGCCTTTCTGTGCGGAGTTTGCATGTTCTCCCCGTGTCCGCGTGGGTTTCCTCCGGGTGCTCCGGTTTCCCCCACAGTCCAAAGACATGCAGGTTAGGTTAACTGGTGACTCTAAATTGACCGTAGGTGTGAGTGTGAATGGTTGTCTGTGTCTATTGGCCCTTTTCCACTACCCTTTTTCAGCTCGCTTCAGCTCACTTCAGCCCGACACGGCTCGCGTTTCGACTACCAAAAAACAGCACGACTCGGCTCGCTTCAGCCCTGCTTAGCCCCTAAAACTCGCACGGTTTTGGAGTGGGGCTGAAGCGAGCCAAATCGAGCCGAGTGAGGCTGGGGGCGTGAGCAGACACTCCCCTGTGCACTGATTGGTGAGGAGGAGTGTCCTCACATGCCCGCACACGCCCCGCGAGCACGCTGGGATCTGTAAACACCGCAAACCCGGAAGAAGAAGAATTACGAGAATTATGAAGCCTTATGCGCCTCGCCTCATCTATACGCTCTTGCCAGTATCTGTTGGCGTTGTCGGTGACAACAAGCCACAGAACCAAGACCAGCAACAGTAACGACTCCATGTCCTCCATGTTTATTGTTTACTATCCGGGTCATGAGACTACCGCTTAAAAGATCACTGATGTCACTGTTTGCGCTGCTTAACGACATCACGTGACGTCCACCCACTTTCGCTAACTCCACCCAATGTGTCCACCCACTTCCAGCCAGCACGGTTCAGCGCGGTTGTAGTCGAAATGCAACTCCAACAGCCCCGCTCAGCTCGACTCAGCACGGCACGGCTCAGCCGCGTTTGTAGTGGAAAAGCGGCATATGTGTCAGCCCTGTGATGACCTGGCGACTTGTCCAGGGTGTACCCCGCCTTTCGCCCGTAGTCAGCTGGGATAGGCTCCAGCTTGCCTGCGACCCTGTAGAACAGGATAAAGCGGCTAGAGATGATGAGATGAGATATTAAATGCAAATTTGACATCATGAGCTTGATAAATTTGACAAATATCTCAATAGTAAATCTTTCACACTGGAGACATTTCATGCGTGGTCCAATAAGATGCAACAAAATGGTGTACTTCAGCCTGAAAGATGAAGAAATATGATTCACTCGCACAAACGGTGCATCCAAGAAGTTGAAATCCTATATTATATTACAATACGGATGATGTACGACTTTCTTCATTGAAAAAACGAGACGAAAAAAATCCATGAAATTGTAGCAATTTTGACCCGCGTTCATTGGCATCAAATTTTTATTCTTGCAGATCTCAATGTGCGGTTTTCGACATCTGACAGTCCTTGCGGTACTTTTTATCTGAAAACACTCCAAACGCTACGGTTATTCTGTTTCTATGATTCTGAAGTGTGTGCGTAACATGAAATGGCTGACATTAGTGATTTTCTGCTGTTGGTTATTGTATTGTCAGTTTTTTGTTAACACATATTAGTAATCGGGTCAACTTAACACCTTTTCTTCTGACTAGAATTGTGTCTCCTCTCTCATTTATCATGCAAATTCAGTTGTGATCGATGTTTTGGGTAGATCTTCCTTTGGGGAACAAAATTTAGTCCTTTTTGTTGATTTTTCTAGTTGTAAACAATTTGTCATGGAGGTCGGTCGTCTCTCACATTGTCGCATTTCAGTTCTATTTGATGTTTTGGTACTCATGGTGGCTTTGATGGCAGGCCAGATGAGCTCCTACGTCCTTGACATTTCTGGTTTAATTGTCTTTCTGTGAAATGGGGTGGTGGTGGTGGTTAAGATTTCTAGTTAAACCATCAAACCACCTGGACTGACCTTGTATTTCAAAAACGATAGTGTTAGCATTCCTAACGCTCCTCTCTGTATTATGCTCCAGAATATAGCTGTGGAGAAGTGAAGGTGAAAGTACATGGTCTGTAGCTTGCATTTATCTAAGAACTCAACCTTGGAACACTGAGTACCGAGCTGCAATGTTCTCACGGTCTGTAAGGACTCTGGAGAGGTCATGTGAAACGAGTCGACTAACCCTGAGAAACAGCTCTGCTTTTTGACCTTCACACTGTGCAGCCTACTTGCTCCAGACGAACAGTCTTGGACTCCAGGCTGCCCGAGCATGGTGGTGGAATAGCCCTGCTAAGCATAACTACATCGTCACTTGTTTACCGCAATGCATTGTGGGGGATAGCCGGGGTCGGTTATTGAGCGATATGACGGATGTCAGATCAATTTTACGTGAGGGCGATGCGTCATTGGAAGACAATGAAATTGGTGATTTAAAGAGGTGGAGAACATGTCAAGGAACATTTACAGGAGGAAAATCAGAATCCAAATCAAGCTTGGTGAGAAAGTAAGAGTCGAGACAGAGTCTACCACACTGTACAGCAACAGCGTCAAATCTCAGTGTCTGACGTATATTGGATCATGAAGCAAGCAAACAAGTGATGACGTAGTTATGCTTGGGGGGGGGCTGTTCCACCACCGTGCTCAGGCAGCCTGGAGTCCAAGACTGTTCTTGAATCTAAATATGTTTCTTTTAATCTTACCATTTTCTAAGAAGTTTTGCTCGAATGAAAGCTTAGCCTTGATCCAGCACAATGAAAGTTACAGATGCAGTAAGGGAAACCTATTATGAAAAATCAACTGTTGACGTCAGTCTAAGATTGCGTCGTGATCCCGGGCCCAGATGAACAGCATCAAAACATTTATAAATGAGTAATTTAGTCCAATAAAACTTGATATCAGGAAACATTACAAAAAAAAAAAAACTTTGGAAACCCGTTGATCTGCCGTGTCATGTTCAGTATAAATGCCGCTAATGAGGTATACGTTATACAAGGCCGAAAGAGAACCCTTTGTGGTTTGGGAGGTTTTTTTTATTTTATTTTATTTTTTTTAATCGGTCCGACAGGCTCATTCGGCTACCGAGTGCTTCGGCATGTCAAGAGGCAAAGGCCAAAGAATGCTGCTTTGTTTTACAGACTTTGGAATATCGCCAGTTTCAGATGATGAACAGTGTCGGTTGTTAAAATCTTCTCTAACCGAAGGCCGTTCCGTAGACCATGGAAATGTATTACTGGGTCACAGTTTAACCTCCTAGGGCTTAGCGGTCACGTGTGGACAGCACTTTATGGAAATTCGGAACAAGAATCCACATATGTGGACATACTTTTTTTCTAAAAGTACATCTTATCAAAAGATGATGCTTAGTTTTTATTCTAATCAGGTTCTAATAAGCCCAAAATAGCAAAGAGAAATAAAAAATGCATGTAAAAAAACAGCTTGGGCCTTAGGAGGTTAAGTAGGGGAGAGCGGGGTAAGATGAGCCACTTTTTACATTTTTCATCATAACTACATGTTAAAGCCATTTTTGCTTCCAGTCTACACACCATACCAAATTTCAAAGTGTACTGTTACTATCTGAGCAAAAAATAATTGATAAGCTCTTATGGTTAGAGTGATATTACCTCTTGAAAAAAAAATGTCAAGTGGCTCAACTTACCCCATGCACGGGGTAAGATGAGCCACTGTGTGGGGTAAATTGAGCCAACACAAAACATGTTAGGTTAACAAAGTAAACAACTTTTATTATTAGAAGTGCAATCAGTGAATCAAGTCAAGTCAATCAAGTGGGGGATAGGGCCGTTGCATAGAGAAGGGGAGATGAAGAGAGAGGTGATAGAACGAGATGGGATAGGGAGGGATAGATAGATAGATGGACAGAGAGAGAGAGAGAGATATGCATAGATAGATAGAAAGAGGGATGGTTAGAGAGGGAATGAGAGATATACTATATTATAGAAATTACTAAAACAGTAGAGCAGTGCCAAAAAATCTTATTTCTTTCAGTAGGTTAAAACATTGCTAAAACATGCAGCAATCATTCCATCAATCATTCAATCATTTCATCATTATTCAATGTTCCAAGCATTCAAATTGCAAGGGAACACCATTTGCCTCTCCCTCCGTGCTGTCCCCCCAACAGTAAAGGGGCGGGGCAATTTTTTCACAATATCCTGTCTTGACAGGACAGCCTCATCTTTCTCTTTGAAGACAAAGGTTGGCTTTCTTGCAGAGCCATGGCATGACCGGCTTCTTTTGAGAAATCTTGCCTCTATTTCGAAGACATCCAATTTGATTATCTGGCCAATGAAGTAATGCACTTTCACCAACTTGGTCTCTACCTCTCCATTCTTTATCTTTTCAATGAACCTAGTCAGAGTCATCCTGTCCAAATGCATATCCCTCGCCACAGCCCGAATAGGCCTGCCTTTCCTGACTTCCTCTGCGGCTCTCTCCAAAACTGCACGGGATTGTGCGGCCCTGTCTGTTTTTCTTTTGTATGAGTGTGGCATCATGCACACCTGTAATAACAGAGGGCATTATTTTATTTATTAAAAACCTTTTAAACACATTATTTATATTAACATGTTATTTATTTGTTTATTTGTTGTTGTTGTTGTTGTCATATATGACCAGTAAATGTGAAAACTTAAGTGTCATCCATATTGGGTAAGCTCAGCCACCAATGGGGTAAGTTGAGCCAGTGGCTCAACTTGCCCCACATCTAATGGCTCATCTTACCCCGTGGCCACCATTTTGTAGAAAAATGCTAATAAAGGGGATTAGGCTAATCAAAATTATTTTTATTAGCATTCATATCATAGCTTAGAAAGCTACTAACTTAACCCTAATGTGTCTAAATATTATTCTACTTTTGTCTTCTCTAAATCATCTTCACTGTGGACAAACATGGAATTGACTTAGAAAGCACAAAAACACATTTTTATAAATATCTCCCTCACCTAGTTTGACATGTGGTGCTCCTCTCCACAAGTGTAAGTAAATGGTCCCGCCCCCCTTTGAATGTGGTCACATGGTCACATTTGTTTACTGTTTCTTAGAAACAGGGGGTGGCTCATCTTACCCCCTGGCTCATCTTACCCCGCTCTCCCCTACGTCTTTTTCCCACAAGAGAAACGTAAGCAACAAACACTTGTCCATTTTCATTCAGTTTGAAGGTTTTCGTTGTGGCTCAAACTTCTCCATTTCTTTCTTCTCGACTGGCAGCAGACAAAAGCTCAAATTAGGGTGTTCTCTTTGTTGAGGAGACACAGTAAGGCACACCGCGATTCCCTTTAGGCGGCACGGTTAAAACCGGTTCGACAGAACAATGCAGTGTTGAACAAAGGTGAAAGTAAACAATACGGCGGAGCTGACCCTGGGTGTCGCCCATAATGCACTGCAGTAAACCAGTGATGAGGTAGTTATGGGTTAGGTCTATTGTCGCAAAGGCTAATGCCGTGATTGTGGCACTTGATGCACACTACAAGAGGCGGTTAATCTTTTGAATGTCCGTTCCAGTTCGCCATGCTCTGATAAAGAATATTAGGACTCCCCAAACTGGCCAGCAGCTGTCGGGTGGATTTTTAATTTCGCCCTGTTGATTGAGAGCGTTGAACTGGCAGACCGTGAGAGAGAGTGTTCTCTGGTTGGCTGTCGAGGCTCGTAAATCGGTGCAGAAGAGAAATAAAAGTGAGCAAATCAAGCAAAAGTTGAGGGCTGACACACAGCATGTCCTTTCTCAACTTTTGCTCATTTGCTGTCGACAGCTATAATTTAGTAATGAAATAGCTGAGCAGAGAGTTTCAGCAGATTCTCAGTGTTCTCGAAATGGTAGGAAGGTGAGTTTGTTTGGCTTCGCTCCCAACTATACATTACTGCACTTGGGAGAGTATAGTGAAGAAATATACGGTAGTGAAGTAAGCCACACTTATACATAATGCATTATTTGGAGGCAATTTGGAACACAGCCTTTTTTTTTTTTTTTTCTGAATTTTTTTTTTGAGTACTTTGCTAAATAGTTGTCGTTCAGCCGTACACCAGACGAGTCTGTGAAACAGTAAATCGGGAATGATTGACAGGTTTGAACCCTCACGTGTTAAGTGACGTTGCTTGGAAGCCACACCCCTTCCACCAGTCTCAAACTGGTAAGGTTTTTTTTTTTTTTTTTTTTTTGTGCTTCAAATGTACACCCTCACGTTTTGCGTTCAAGCCGGTCATGGTAGAAAGTGACTGTGGGTGGTAAAAGAGAGCAACTGGACTTGCTTGAAGATTCTTGAAGATGTTCAAGAACGTGTGCTTGTAAACCTTTCTAGTGTCTACGTTTTAACTAAAATGGACCTGAGCAGCAGCGTTTTTCCTCCTCCAATACCCCTTTTCCACCAAAGCAGTTCCAGGGCTGGTTTGGGGCCAGTGCTTAGTTTGGAACCGGGTTTTCTGTTTCCACTAGGGCTGTAACGATACACCCAACTCACGATTCGATTCGTATCGCGATTTTTGACCCACGATTCGATACGCCCATGATTTTTTTTAAAATGTATTTTTAAAGTAGTAAATTTGACTTATTAACATTTACTTACTTACATTAACTATTTAATAACAAATAATTCAGACCACTGCAGAGAATGAGTAATATGTATGCAAAAATGAACAAATGTATATCCAAAGACTGTTTTATTTCTCAAAATAATACTGTTGAGCCGGAAGCTGTTTTTTTTGGTTCTGAAAAAGTCATTTTTCCAAATCGTGTAAATCCGTTAAGATTTTTTTTGGGGGGTGGCTCTCTACTGTCTCACTCTCATAGGGCCAATGATTTTCTGTGATCGCGAAAACAGATGGAAATTACGGAATTTTTATAGTGAAACATTGCTCGCGTGTCAAAACGTAACTGCCGCAGAAGGCTTCCGCCCAAGCAGACGTGCCTTCAGTGTTGCCAGATATTGCTAACGTTTTCCACCCCAAAATATGTTCAAAACCAGCCAAAAAGCACCTAAACCTGCCCAATCTGGCAACACTGCATGCCTTTCCGGTCAAGTGATTGTGATTGGCTTGTGGCACACCTAGCCAGCCAATGAGCTGCTTGTTTACAGATTCGCTCCCCGCATTGCAACCAGAATGGCGACCGCTTAAAAGAAATGAATGCTCTGCCAGTGGCGAGTGTGGACGTTGCGTGACTCGCAGAAGATTGTCGCAGGTCATCGAAAAAACGACTTACTAATAGATGTAAAAAAATAAAAGTAATTTAAGTAAGTTTAAAATGTAATTTAAATAAAAAGTAAAGTATTCATAAATTGAAGTTTGGAGGCGCCTCTGTTTTTGGGCTGAGGAGAAGTTTGAAAGGGTGTACCGTGATTCTGCCTTCTTGTATCGCGACACGGATCGTGGCTCTGCGTATCTCGATTTCGATACGCATATCGTTACAGCCCTAGTTTCCACTGACAAAGAACTGGCTCTGGGGCCAGAAAAACCGGTTCCAGGCTAGCACCAACTCTCTGCTGGGCCAGAGGAAAGAACCGCTTACGTCAGCGGGGGGGCAGAGTTGTTAAGACCAACAGCAATAACAAGACCACGAAAGATCTCCATTTTTAAGCGACGAGAAGCAGCAGCTGTACAAATGCGAAGTCATTTTTTATTATTATTATTATTATTGTTGTTGTTGTTGCTGCTGCTGCTTCTTCCGTGTTTTTGCTTTGATATTCGCGCCAAGGTTTATGCAAACATAGCGACGTAACTGACGTATACGACGACATAATGACGTGGCTTCCCTTAGCACCACGAGCTATGGAAAAGCAAACTGGTTCTCAGCTGGCTCGCAAGTTGAACGAGTTGTGAACCAGCACTGGCCCCGAACCAGCCCTGGAACTGATTTGGTGGAAAAGGGGTACAAGTGCCCGGTGTTTACTGTAAACCCTGATGGAACCCCTCTTCTGGTATGGAAAGTTATTTCCAGTCACTCAGCACAGAATAAGTGCACGCTGGCTGTCAGCTGTAGCCTTTGCAGTGTTTTTGAGTGCACGAAAAGAACCATCAGTCAACCTCGTTTGGAGCTAGTTTTCTTGTTCTTCGACGTCTGCTTGGTGTGTTGAGGCCCTTTTAAACGTAATTGATTAAGTTTGGCTGTGAAGGTATTGGTGGCGGCGGCGGCGGCAGCAGCAGTGGTTTGTTTGTATTCTCGTCTTTCTCCTTTTGCACCACTGCTGCAGTTGCTACGTTTAAGAACGCCGCACTCACAAAGGAAATAAAAGCTGTAAACCTTTTGCCAGAAGCACAGATTACCTGTGAACATGTACTTTTAACTCAAACTCCGGCTCTGAGGAACAGCGTTTTCTGAATGACTTGTCTGTCACTCACTCCTGCGCTTGCCTGTGCCTTGGGATGAGCTGCGAGAGACGATACAAATGAAAGAGATACAGGAGAGCTGTATAAGAAGTGAAGTAGCGGCGAGGGGCAAATCTGTAGAGCGGATCAGTGCTGCTGATTGCAAAGCCTGCATGTCTAAAGCTCAGTTTAATCAGGGAGTCCTGAGGGATTCCCCTCTCCACTGAGAGGGACCGACTGAAGAGCACAGCATACGAGTAAACAAGAGAGGAAAAGGTTCAAGTCGGAGAAGGGGCACCTCATTTTCAGATCCAAAAGTAATTCGCAGCAACCTAATTTAGCAAGACTGTAATTTTCCAGAGCTTAGAAAGGTGTGTGAGGACAGGCTGGCTTGTCTTCTATTTAAGGTGTGTGTGAAGAGAGAGCTTTTGCAGTACATATCTGACCTCACACCTTGCTCTCAGTCGCCATGGAGTTGCTGTGGAAACACTGCGACACTGAGGAAGTCCCTGTGCAGCCCGTTGCGTGACCGATGTTGTGCAAAGACATTTCTCACTCTGATCAGGCTGTAATTGGGCACATATTTCGAAACGATTTTCCGGTCCACTACCGTGCTCATTTATTCATCATTATAGTCATGAAAACACTCCAGTACCAACATCCAGCTGCATGCGATGTGAGCTGAGTGTGAGTTGTTGCTCTAATGAGCAGACGACACAAAATGACAGCAATCTGGATGTATTCCACAAGACTGTCGCGAAGCAAAGCAGACTCCAAACTCTGAGTAATGAAAGTATCAAAACGAGGAACTACAGCGTCTGACTACAATAAAAATAATGTGATAAAACATCTTAAAACTCAGCATGAGGAGATCGGTGCCGGCAGCAAACATGCTACAGCATGCATGGTGTGTGTTCAAGTGTGGGGTTCCCCCTCTCCTCCTAAACCTCATGCCAGCATGGCGTTGAGCTCACCAGTGCCACGAACTCCACCATCTCTCACAGTCTTGGCAGAGCTCCGGGATGTCCTCCAGACCCAAATTAATCCGCTGGAGGTCTTGACGAACAACATCCTTCCAACGGGTGCGTGGTCGGCCGCAAGGGCATCTCCGTCCCACCGCTGGCGGATCAAACTCGTAAGTGGCTCTTGCGGGGTGGTCGTCTGTACAGCGCAGGATGTGTCTGAACTAACGAACACAGTGCTGTGGAGGGTATTTGGTTGATTAGTCCTCTGGTGGAGCTCCTTTTTGGAGACACGGTCATACCAACCCCCCCCAATGGTCCTGAAGGCACGGGTCTCGAAGCTGAGAATACGGGTGGCTAAGGTCTTGCTGAGAGGCCAGGTCTTGGCACCGTAGAGCAGCACAGACACAACTGCAGTTTTGTCGACCCGTAGCTTGGTGCGTCATCTCCATCTCCAGAGTGGTCTCCAAAGGCTTCTCATGACGCCTGCCAACAGTTCACGTCGCCTGTTGATCTCGGTGAGGAGGTTGCCGTTGTCGGTGACTTCCGATCCCAGGTAAACAAACGACGTGACGAATTCGACGTGATCGGCTCCCTTCAATTCTGCCAGTGAGCAGCAGAACAATGTGGTTTTTGGTGAGAAGGAAATGGGTAGGATGAGAGGAAACTTTTTTTTTTGTATCATCAATGACCAAGAAGAAGCGAAGAGTTCACTTGCATAACTATCACTTAAAGCGCCTGCTGTAGACGCCACATTCATGATGGCAGCCGTTGTCAATTTTCGTGATTGACACTTCTCCAATTCGGAAAGCCTGGGCTCATAGGAAAAAGTTTCCGAGTGGTAATCATGTGTTCATCTCATAATTACGATATTTCTGACCGGACTTGAGGGCAGCAGTACAGCTGGATATAATGCCTTTGCAGCATCTCTAAATGCAAGGGAACCAACTAGACTGGTACCAAAATCCAGAATTGTGACACCCAAAGGCATTTTTGAGACAAAGTCGGCAAACAGTCTTATTTTGTCAATTTGGGTGTGCCGAATTCAAATCTGCAATATGCCGAGCTCTATCTGACCTCTGTTGACCTCTAGAGGTCATTGAACTTTGGGCCTGTAAACGTCTCAGCTGAACCCAGTTTCTCAGCTTTCTAAGGAATGAAATGTACTAAAATGATTAATGAAGTTAGCAAATGGCCTTGTTTGTTAAATGTTTGGGTGCTGAATTCATTTTTCATTTGTAAAACGACATATGACCTCTGATAACCTCAAGGTCATTAAACTTGGCCTATAGAGATCTTGCAGTCACGTGACCAGAAAGTACACAACCGCCATCTTGTCGGTCAAAAACACCGCTGAATACTGCTGCACTCGTGTACAGAATGGATCAATTTCAACCGACGGACTACACGGCTCCTTTTTCTAATGAACAGATAACTAGATATATGTCTAAAATAAACGATCTACAGATTAGTGACCCTAATGGCTTACCGGACGGAGTTTGCACGACCGGATTTTGAACTGCCAGCGGAATACCCGGACGTGTATAATTACCTCATTAACTTTCCCTCGCTGTTCAGTGGTGAAGCACTGCGTGCCTATAAATCTCTGGACAGTTATCTTTACAGAAATTCAGGATTTGTCAGCGACTCAGATGTGGCATCTTGTAAACAAGAATCCTCATTGGATGGGTAAGTCACTTAAGTATTGAGTATAGCACTGACCAGCCGATTATAGAATAGAATAAGGTAATTCCAGCTGTAATTCCAAATCGTCCATCTTGTTTACATGGATCTGGCGTTGGAGAGGTAGAGGCTTAGCAGTGGAGGTTTGAGTGGCTGTTTTCTGAGCTTAGTCAACAGGCCGGCTCTGCAGTCTCGCTTTTGCTTCCGCTCCCGACGCCGCCTCCTTCGCTTTGCTTCCGATAACAATCCACGGAGACCCCGCTGGCCTCGCTATCTCGTCCGGAATGTTGTGCATGCGATTGAAATCGCTACAAACCGTCATTTTCTGCTGGAAACCAATGTCCAAGTCTATACGGTTGTAGTGGATATTGAAGTCCAGTACAGACGAACAACACGCAAAAATACACACAAAAAACATAAAAACCGTGCACAGGTAGGGAGAGCTTGTAGCCGCAGCCGTTGTAGTAGAATTGTATATAGTAGGGTTTTCCAGAAGAAAAGGGGGAAGTATAAGCAGAAGTAGAACCAGAAGTAGAAGGCGTCTGACCGACAAGATGGCGTCTGTCACAATCTGGATCGGCTGTGACGTCACATGCAAGTGCTCCATAGGCCTATGCATTTAACGGCATTTTTAAACTGACTTTACTCCCCCAAAAAGAATATGAACAGACAAAACAAATAGAAAGGAACAAATACAACATTAAATGCCAGTCCATGTACATGTGACTTACTTTTCACAATGAGAATGCCTAGGCGATCACCTTACATAACATTGCATTCCATTTAGCGGTTATTGTTTATACAAAGCTACTGAAAAAAGGACAGATTCAGCAGCATACAAAATGTGGGGGCATACAGGGTATACAGGTTAATCAGGGTTAGTATATATGAGAGTTTTTTTCTTTATTGTTTTTTGTTTTGTTTTAAACGGGATAAAGCCTTTACAAAAACAAACAACAAAGAAAAAAACTCTCATATATACTAACCCTGATTAACCTGTATACCCTGTATGCCCCCACATTTTGTATGCTGCTGAATCTGTCCTTTTTTCAGTAGCTTTGTATAAACAATAACCGCTAAATGGAATGCAATGTTATGTAAGGTGATCGCCGAGGCATTCTCATTGTGAAAAGTAAAGTCACATGTACATGGACTGGCATTTAATGTTGTATTTGTTCCTTTCTATTTGTTTTTTGTCTGTTCATATTCTTTTTGGGGGAGTAAAGTCAGTTTAAAAATGCCGTTAAATGCATAGGCCTATAGGCCAAGTTTAATGACCTTGAGGTTATCAGAGGTCATATGTCGTTTTACAAATGAAAAATGAATTCAGCACCCAAACATTTAACAAACAAGGCCATTTGCTAACTTCATTAATCATTTTAGTACATTTCATTCCTTAGAAAGCTGAGAAACTGGGTTCAGCCGAGACGTTTACAGGCCCAAAGTTCAAGGACCTCTAGAGGTCAACAGAGGTCAGATAGAGCTCGGCATATTGCAGATTTGAATTCGGCACACCCAAATTGACAAAATAAGACTGTTTGCCGACTTTGTCTCAAAAATGCCTTTAACTCCTTAAATAAGCACTTTTTTTGAATTTTGGTACCAGTCTAAACGTAGCTAGCGAAAGCATTTCTTTTAAAATCAGCTAGCTAACTTCAGAAAGAACAAGCCTGGGAGACAAAGCGCATGAACATTTCATACAGTAAAGCAGAAAAACAACGGATATATCTAAATTATATATTCTACGACTGATTAATACCAAGTACTCGTTTTGGTATTGATTGATTTGATTTACAAAAAAAAAAAAATTGTACTGACGCCTCCTTAGTTTTATTTTCTCATTGTGCTAATTTTTCTCAGCTAGCGGTGGGATTTATTCCTTTCGTTGCTGCTGTATCCTGCTCCATGATCTTTGAGACGACTGTGACTAATGATTAATCTCCTGATGACGCTCCATTTCATTAACGCCCTTGACTGATGGCTTCATCATTGCTACATGTTGGTGGCACCCAACCAAACCTGTGGATTTATTCGAGGAAATCCTCTCCTCCCTCCACTGCATTACGCAATCGAAAGCAAACATTTCCACATTCTGTGCAGTTAGAGTAACTGACTCGGTCTCTCCCATTGTTCACACTGTTTTCTTTCCAAATATTTGATCCGCTCTACTGTATTCTCTTGGCTTGCTAGGCCTTCTACATCACAAAGAGTGGTTTAAAGAGTATTGTGTACTTATTCATGCCACACATTATCCTGCATAAAAGCCTCACATGGGTCGTTTCTCCTCAAGAATCAAGATTTTTTTTTTTGGAGTGGAGAACACCAAGAAGCAATCTTTTGTTGCTGCGCTTTAATTGGCGTGGATTTACAGCAAACTTTGACCGTTTTAAAGCTTTCTGACTTTTAAGGAGTTGGAGATGAAAATGATGCGAAGGATCAGCTTACCACGTACCAATGAAGTGTCATCTAACGGGCCGCGAAATTTATTTATTTATTTTTCCAAGTTGAAGCTAATTTTTAGTCGGGTGCAGAGGACTTTCACGTGACGTCATTAGAAGTGCGTATTTGTTTACTTGGCACAAGTGTACGCGAGGGACTGGAAGCCAAATTCAGGAAACATCTCCAGATAAACTTGTACACAGCAAAATCCCCAGTGTTGAATTAACGCCCAGAGTGTTGATTTAACACCCTACTGTGTTTATATAGGTCCAGTTGGACCCAAATAAACTCTGAAAGTGTTAATTCAACACTGAGGAATTTGCTGTGTAGAAGTTGCTTCTAAAAGAACAATTCCAGAGACCTGTAGTGCTTTTGGATGTAATAACAGATGTGGAGATAATCTTGGTTTAACTTTTTACCAATTCCTGGCGATCCCAGAAAGACGAGAAAAATGGTAAGGCGCAGTTAAACAGGAAGAAAAACATTCCTATGTGTGTGGAGAACATTTTGCATCAGGTTAATGTGAAAGCTGTGTGTAACGTTAAAATGTAGATCTGAATGCGGACTTTGGACACGATATATACATTATTAGACCTAACGCTTGGCTCCGAGCAGCATGTTTGTAATGTACTGTTGTAGATGAGGCTAAACCACCAATATGCTAGATCTAGGCCCTGGTTTGTTTTATTATTTTTAGAAGCCCACGTTTGAGCTTACCTTTGTCATAATAAGGAACTTTTCTTTGTAAGAAGTTTCCAATGACATTCCAGGATGCACGAAACCTGCCTTGAAATATTGGTAGGTGTCTGTACTTTTGTCTGCCTTCAGCATCTCTGGTGTGTTGAAGTCCGTCCATCCATTATCTGTAAGCGCTTATCCTCTGCAGGGTTGCAGGCAAGCCTATCCCAGCTGACTATGGGCGAAAGGCGGGGTACACCCTGGACAAGTCGCCAGGTCATCACAGGGCTGACACATAGACACAGACAACCATTCACACTCACATTCACACCTACGGTCAATTTAGAGTCACCAATTAGCCTAACCTGCATGTCTTTGGACTGTGGGGGAAACCGGAGCACCCGACACGGGGAGAACATGCAAACTCGACACAGAAAAGGCCCCCGTCGGCCACCGGGCTTGAACCCAGAACCTTCTTGCTGTGAGGCGACAGTGCTAACCACTACACCACCATGCCGCCTGTATTTATAAGTCCAAATACAAAATGGTTCAGAATGTCATAGTGTTCCCAATCCAGTAGCTGGTTTGCCGAACACTTTTTTCAAATGGAATAAATAAATTTGAGAATAAATTAAGAAGAAGAAGCTTTTATTTGTCACATTTTTTTTTTCTGTGTGTTTGTGTTGTTTGATGTTTGTTTGAATGTTTTTGTCCGCCAGTTGTGGTGTAGCTCCAGACCCAGTTTTGGGCGTCGGTTCCCTCTAGGCCTTGGTTCGCTGTGGGTGATGCCTGCGCTCCCATCTGTGGACTGCAGTGAGCCTGTTGCTCATTTTACATCGTGGTTGTCCAGCGCTCTGTGCTTTAGTGCTTGGCGTGATGTTCCGAGCGATGTTGCTCGGTGGCGTCGCAGCGGCTGTGCAGGCGGTTTGGGACACACCAGCGCTCTGCGTGGCGGAGCTTCTCTGCTCGCTTTGTGGATCCATGGCGTGGTGTTCGAGCGATGTTGCTGACGGCGGCGGTGCTGGAGATGTGGGACTCGTTTTCGTGCGCCTTTTGGTGGGACTGTGGCTGCTACACCACGGGAATTACATCCTGACCCCTACTTGGTGGACTTTTTATTATTATTATTATTTTTATTTTTTATTTTTTATTTATTTATTTTTTTTCTTTGTTTATAATTGTAAAGCGTCCTTGGGTTTCTTGAAGGGCGCTATATAAATTTAACTTTATTACATTCCTCCTCTGCATTTAATCCGTGCACGCACGCACGCAGAGAGCGCAGTATGCAGAATAAACAAATACGTTTGTGGGTAAATTATATTGATATCTGATGCCTGCTTCAAGAGAAGAACAGGGAGGATTGAGAATCAAGCGGTTGTGGTTTGTTGACACCCGATACTAAAACTTGAAGCGTCCTAGCAAACATCGCAAAGATGCGTTCAAAAAAGCCCGGAAATCCCTCCTTACCCGGGCAAAAACGATACATGATTTATCTTGTAGTGTCCCGATCCCTAGATCTTTAACCCGGCCACGTATAAAAAGTCGTACGCCTCCATGCTCTTCATCTGTGTGTCCGTGTAGAACGATGTCTGCAGCATCAGGTAGTTTGAGATGTTGAACTCGACGGATGGATAATTTTCCAACTCGTAGGAAAACTCCTTCTTTGTTGGCATGTAAGGATCTAATCCCATTGAGTGGTTTCTGTATCCACTTCTTCTTGGTTTTAATAACTTGCTTGTTTGCTGGACACAAACATGGCAAGAAGTTCTTGTGTTCATGGACCAGACTCCACTTTTGGATCATTAATCCCTTTTGACCGAGAATGCCCTGCGTGCAGGGTTTAAATACAATACTTACAATTAAAAACAGTTTGTTTTTATTGCATTTATTTAATTCCTGGGCTCCCATCTGTAACAGGGAGTGATGTTCCATCCCATTAATACACTTATTAGATTTAGATTCTCATAGAATAGATGTGCCAAAATAATTGGGGATCTTTTTTAATGGACCCCGACTCGTTACGAGTACGAGTAGGTGGGCCTTAAAGCAGAAAAGGTTGAGACCCCCTGATGGAACACTGATTATGGAGCTGATGTGTGTCGAGAACTGGCAGTGCACTGATGCTGACTCCTTCTGCTGACAAGGAATCGGGACTTGTTCAGGGAGCCAGTGGATATTGTTTAAAAAAAAAAAAAAAAAGGCCAGCCTGTGATTTCAGCTGGACTGTTGCGCAATCAGATGCGAGTTTCCTAATGGCTGTTTGTAATAAACAAGTCTGAGCTGTTACACTGCTATGAGGAACTACTTAACACAATGTAGACAGGAACTAACACTTGCTCGTTATCTCTCGCACCTCTGTAAGGGTCACAGATGGACAGAGAGGAATGATGAGAGGCTTATTGATGGGTTTAGGCCAAGTTTACATTAGACCGTATCTGTCTCGTTTTCTTCGCGGATGCACTGTCCGTTTACATTAAAACGCCGGGAAACGGGAATCCGCCAGGGTCCACGTATTCAATCCAGATGGTGTCTGGTCCGGTGCTGTGTAAACATTGAGAATACGCAGATACGCTGTGCTGAGCTCTAGCTGGCGTTGTCATTGGACAACGTCACTGTGACCTCCACCTTCCTGATTCGCTGGCGTTGGTCATGTGACGCGACTGCTGAAAAACGGTGCGGACTTCCGCCTTGTATCACCTTTCATTAAAGAGTATAAAAGTATGAAAATACTGCAAATACTGATGCAAATACTGCCCATTGTGTAGTTATGATTGTCTTTAGGCTTGCCATCCTTCCACTTGCAAGTGGTAAGTGACGCGCATGCCCGATATGCACTGAGATCACACACACAGCGGCTCAGTCCCGAATTACTGCTTGTGTGCTTCACTCGCGCGCTCTGTGAGCTGCGCAGGGCCGGAGTGCGCACCCTCCAGAGGGCACTCGCTGTTCAGGGCGGAGTGATTTGGAGCGCAGGATGCCTGCGGAGCCGAGCGTATCCGTGTATTGGCGTTGCTGTGTGCACGCTAATCGTTTTAAAAACGTTAATCTGATGATCCGCTGATACGGTCTAATGTAAACCCCACCTTAGTTAGCAATATGTTGTTTGTGTGATGATTGGCTGGATTTTGAGGCCTTTCCGCTCGCCGCGTGTCCGTTAGCAGCCGCAGTCGTACTCGAATTAATCTGCACTGAGTGGAGAGGGAATACGGCTGTATCTCTGTCTGTCTGTCTCTTTGGATATTGGTGTGCTCTCTAACGGTCTCTCTCTCGCTGTCTCATACACTACAGCTCTTGTATTATGAATGGAGAAGTGTTGTGACTTGGTCATTCATCCTTGCTGCTTCAAAAGTGCCCCAGTTGACAGATGAGCTTCTGCACTGCCACGACAATGTGTCTGTATCTTTTTCAAGTTGAGATCCTGTCTGACTTCTCCCTCCCTCTCTCTCGGGTTTTTTTTTTTTTTTTTAAATCCAGCTGAGCTCAGGCAGCCCTGATGTGTCACTGATGGATCACCAAACATTAGCTCGCCAATTCAAAACCTCTCTCACCGCACTGCGTCCTTGACACACAACGCCAGTTAAAAGTTTTTGAACGTCTGGAGTTGAATGACTGACTGACTGTTATTGTTCAGGACCAAACAGAATAATACCAATTAGTACAAACACAGAGGTGATTTAGAGAAAATTGCCCATGCTGATTGGTGGAGTGATTTGGGAGTATTTCTCGATAATCCCCTCCAGCAACTCGGTAAAATGGCGGCCAATCGCTTCGTCACCAGAAGTGAGGAAGAATTAGAAATGATGAAAGAAAATGCCGTTCCTAAAAGCACTAAAGATGCTGCAAAGTTTGGTCTAAAACTATTCAAAGGTAAGGTGGAATTGGGTTTTATTTTATCTGTTTCAAAACAA
Organism: Neoarius graeffei; assembly: GCF_027579695.1. Taxonomy (NCBI): domain Eukaryota; kingdom Metazoa; phylum Chordata; class Actinopteri; order Siluriformes; family Ariidae; genus Neoarius; species Neoarius graeffei. The sequence continues at coordinate 28,060,705 of NC_083575.1, read as the reverse complement.
AAGTGTTTTTATGTGAGTCAGCATGGATAAGTGACACAAGTCTGTACGTGTTGGATTTGCATCCCGCTTTTGAAGATTGAAAAATATTTTTTTAAATATGATTTTTAAAAAAATCACAAGTGGACTTGTACTGAAATAATTATCTGTCTCAGGCTCAGAAAATATTGGTCATTATTCTATCCACATTCACTAGGTATGAGCAATCGTGTGCTCTGATTGGCTACTAGAATTGTACTACTAGAATATTGATAGTACTGTTAGTTTTTTCTTTTTTTATCAGACATCTAATTTTTTAGGTTTGTTTACCTGACATGTTTCGATGTACGACCGTCGTCTTCCTCAGAGTGTCACCGGATGTTATTGGTGACGCATCTTTAAAAGATGCGTCACCAATAACATCCGGTGACACTCTGAGGAAGACGACGGTCGTACGTCGAAACATGTCAGGTAAACAAACCTAAAAAATTAGATGTCTGATAAAAAAGAAAAAACTAACAATATTCAGTATAAGACATAATGAACGTAATCGAAAGATTGATAGTACTGATTGTACTACTAGAATATCGGCTCATATACTGTACCATGAGGAGAGAAAAACAAAATGGCGGAGCGTGTTGCTGAACCAACCGAGGATGAAATAAAAACTCTACTCGACCCCCCCCCCCCCCCCCCCCCCCAAAAAAAAAAAAAAGAATTTAAAAGAAACAGAAATGGCTAAAAGAATTTGTTTTTTTTTCTTTTTTCTCCCCAATATTTCCTGTTCCACACTTCAGCCCAGTCAGTGGCGGGAATACACCTTTTAAATTGGTTTGCCAACCGCTAAAAAACCCTAACGAAGAAGAAGAAGAAGAACCACCTCTCTCCTCCCCCCCCCCCCCCAAAAAAAAATGTAAAATGTTAAAAAAAAGCAACAAAATATGGAATAAAAGTATTTGATGGTAAGAACGTTTTTTTTTTTTTTTTTTTTCCCAAGAATTATAATTTTTCCCAAATTGATGCTGGTCATTTCACCAATTTGTTTACATTCTAAGCGGAAATGATTTTGTCGGACATTTTGTATAAAGCTTTAATTTATCGAGTTTGCAAAAAATAAAACTAAAAATGCTCCGTTTCTCAAAATCCAGTGAAATGTGGATAGAATAAAACCGTTATTCCACTCAATCTCATCATACATGGCTGATAGCCAACTCGGTGCTACGCGCCTCATCGGCTGTCGGCTCATGTACGACTCGATTTCATGGAATAACTGTTAAATAATAGCCTTAACTTTGTCTCAGGTTATTATTCACCAATATTCACTTTGCCTTCGGTGAATAATTGTTAAATATCAGTTCGATCAGGAAACATAAATGTGTGTGGAAATAATGAATCTGTTTCTCTCTCAGATTGTAATGATTTATTAAATGGAAGGAGACCAGTTCTGTCTCTATCTAATAGACTCGTAGAAAGTGTTAGTATTAACACTACTGTGAAATATAAATATATGATGTGCTACAAGTGCCTGATTTAAAACGAGAGAGATTTTGCATGGTGTTAAAATACACAAAGGACAAAATTCACTGAGCGGAAACTAAATTGTGGTTTGACCTTTTTTGTAATTTTCCCATTGAGCCATACCGTAATTTGCTTATCCTTTTTATCATGGTAGCTGGAGGACCAGAAAGGGTGGAGCAAGGGCAAGTGCAGATCATTGATTGTCAAACGGTCCACATGATGCTTTGGCAATCACGTCAGGCGACCACCATTTTGGAAGAACCTTAACTGGTTGGTCACAGTGAAGGCTGCAGTAATTAGTCTTCAGTGCGGCTGTGGTGTCAGACAGCGTCCTCACTGAGGATCACAGAAAAGCTTTTCAACCTCCAGAGAATTCCTGCTTTCACAGGTCATGGGTACAGGGATTCAGATTAATAACTGCACTGGAAAATCTCTTTCATTACTGTATGTATAAAACTATCGTCATAAATAGATAGTGCTTTCCAACAGGAGTCTCTGTCTTTTTGCCATATAGCGCGTTATGTCGTGAGCATATATAGTGAAGGCAGTACAGGATTAAAGTGCATATCCTGGACCAATTTCGTGTTTTTATATGAAAGTATGTTCCTTTGCACACTCCTCCAGAAGGGTAATTTTGCACAAGACTAGCTGTCTACAGCAGAAAAAAATAAAATAACAAAACGCGTTTGGAAAAATCCCAAGGGAGTCTGGAGCCAGATTCGTGACACCACGTGCAGATCCGCCAGCAAACACAGAGACAAACACAGGAACACCGAATTTAGGGTATAGTCTCTCTTATTTCTTACCCTGGCAACAGTCAACTTGTGAATTGCTGATTTTCTTGGTCTTTTTCTCGGCTCTGCTTGGTCCTCGGCTTCGAGGGCCTCAGTGGATGCGGCACGTCGCCTTCTGTCAGGGGAGACGAACACGGCTGGCTCCTTTGGTGACGCTGACACAGATGGAGACGGTGTTGCTTTGGGCATTCTGACAGATGGAACCGCGTCTTTTTTCAGATCGAGTTGCTTCTTGAAGCCCATTTCCCCCTGCAGATAGTTCTCAAAGTCGTCAGGCTTCATGAACTGAGCCCCGCATATGATGCTGTGGTCTGTTGCATGTTGGCAGTTTTTCCGGGTGCCTCGCACGAAGCGCTCCCATTTCTCTTTCGTTGTCCGGTCTTTTGGGAAACGATGAGTACTAATCCCATCAAGATTGGTGTTGCTACACCCTTGTACGATACATCTGTTAACCATTTTAATAATTACGCGATAACGTTGAAGAAATTTGCAGAAAACTACCAGGTCATTTTCTCATAAACGAACCAACGCCGACATGGGATTCAGAGGGAGGCGTCCCGCACACGACGTCACGAAAATCAATGTTTGCTGGGAAATCCAAATGCCAAGTTTTTTCCGAGGCGGACCAGTTCACCTCAAATGGCTTGATTTCAACTGAATTTTCCTGGTATTTCGCAAGGTAAAAAAATTGCGCAAAATGTGACACATGTTTGACCAAAGTTTAATATAAAATAAGAGAATTACATTGATCTTGCTCCTAAATATACCCAAGACGTGCCCTTTTTAATGTGCGAATATCATCCAGGATCTGACTGACCCGCAGCCGAGAGCCCGTGAGGGATTAATTATTAGAAGTGCAGAGATTTCCTGTTTCAAGTCTGCAACATCTTAAAGGTGCTGAATGCAAAGTTGAATTTTGGGCAAAATGTTCGATGTCTATTGCTGTTGGAGTTTCAAGATGTTTCGCTGCTCGCGCACACACCATGTATCCAATGTTTTGCCAAGATAAAACGCGTCCCACATTTTAGGATTCCGGAGATTGCCGAAACAAGTGAGCAACAATATCACGTGACCACCGTAGGGTGTCTTTTAATTTTAACCAAACGTGGCGAACATGACCGACTCGGCTCTCCCGCTAGTTCAAGGCCAGCGGAAAAGAAAAGGAAAGCCTGCCTAGTGAGTGCAACTGCAAGATAGAGCAAGGTTAGATGATTTTTCTGGACAGATAACCAAATAATTTCTAGCTAGCACTTAGCTATCTTAGCCTTAGAATGCATGGGCTCGACTCCACGGTAGCAAGTATGGAGTTATTATATATACCTCATGTTTTGATCTTACAGAGAAAGGAACAAGAACACAAAAGCGGTAACAAAGGGAAGATCTATTCGTCTTTTTGTTTCACAGATCTATTCTTCACGTGCTACCACGTGACAAAATAGTATGACGTATGCATCCGCCACCATGTTGGATGATCTACAAATCCAAAATGCCGTCTCATGCGAACGGTAACTGTGACGCATCTCTGACTGACTTGCACAAAATATTATGATTCTCTGGAGTCCTCTGCCAAGTCACGATTCGGAGAAAAGGGTGAAATTTGTAGTTTTGACCCGTATATGTTAAAGCCGTCTGGTTAGACAGAGGATTTAGCCTTGTTACCACCGATTCAATACCCTGAACTATCTCGTTCAACCAAACAAAACGTGCGTAAGTAAACCGAAGTTACTGCAGTGCTAATATCTCACCTGGCAAAGCTGACCCACATTGTTCTCCTTATGGATCCAAACTCGCTAAGGTTTGCGCTGCTTCTAATCTGGCTCTCTTGGCAGATCTTTCATTTCTCCCGTTGCTTCTTGATACTGCGGGATGAGTTAGCGTCTCGATCTTATCGTGTCCTAATTTGAGTCTTGGTGCCCGATCTGGATTTGTTTTATTGCATAGGTTTGCCGGTCGGTGGTGTAGTGGTTAGCGCTGTCGCCTCACAGCAAGAAGGTCCTGGGTTCGAGCCCTGGGGCCGGCGAGGGCCTTTCTGTGCGGAGTTTGCATGTTCTCCCCGTGTCCGCGTGGGTTTCCTCCGGGTGCTCCGGTTTCCCCCACAGTCCAAAGACATGCAGGTTAGGTTAACTGGTGACTCTAAATTGAGCGTAGGTGTGAATGTGAGTGTGAATGGTTGTCTGTGTCTGTGTCAGCCCTGTGATGACCTGGCGACTTGTCCAGGGTGTACCCCGCCTTTCGCCCGTAGTCAGCTGGGATAGGCTCCAGCTTGCCTGCGACCCTGTAGAAGGATAAAGCGGCTAGAGATAATGAGATGAGATGAGGTTTGCCGGTGCTCCTGCAAGGTGAGAAGCAGAGCGTTCACACGAAAGCTCTATTTAATCAGCGGAAAACGGCTTTAAAGCTAGACGGCCTTTCGATTTCATAAAATCGGTGAGATTTAGTTCATTGGTCATTGTGATGCATGTTTTTTTCTGTAATATCTCAAAAAAACAGGCCATTCTGTGAATGGGAAGTGACTTAATTTGAAGGGATTCCCGAGCAAATAATGTGCATGAAATTGCCCTTTCGCACAGTCAGGCAGACCGAGGAAGTCCATGTGCGCATGCGCAGGTTTATCTTCTTTTCCTTCTTCTTTTGGGTTTTACGGCAGCTGGCATCCACAGTGTTGCATTACTGCCGTCTACAGGTTTACTTTGACGGTACGCTGTCGCTAAACGAACAGCTGATCACACCGAGGTGCTCGCTGACCGCAGATATTTATTTATTAGTTTGGTCCTGCGATGTCTTTTCTTCTCGCTTTCCGTTACTGTAGCCGGTCTTTTCACGTTTCATTCGCGTCCTCCATTTTTCTCTCCCGTTTCAAATCTGTATCCCACAATGCCTTGCGCGAACTGGGAAAGCCCACCACGTCATGCATGATGTAGTATCTTGTATCGCGTCATGGTGAAGCAGGAAAAATGATGGTGAATTTAGGGCCACATGGCTGTAAATTCATTAATTGCTCTATTAAGAAAACTAATAAAATCGGAAGTCGGTGATACGAATTCGGTAGCTTTCGGTCCACGAAACAAAAATAATTGGATGTCCGGGGAAAATTCTTTTTGTGACCTACGCTTGAAAAATCTGAAAGGTGGTCTAGCTTTAATCAGCAATGAACTCTTCCCAGATATAAAGTCTTGACCACACGCGGATATAATTAACTTTTTCCTCAGTTAAGTCCTTACGATTTATATTTTTGAACCACTGTACACAGCGTTCTCTGGACAGTTCATCAGTTTTTGTTGCCGTTTTTAATTATTTCGTGAATTCTGAAGAACCATTTCTCTTTGTCACAAGTAGCATTATTAACGCAGTTATATCCCGCACACAAAGGAGGCATCGTCTTTTGTTCACAGGCACTGAAATCAAAAGGAAATCATAAAGCGTTACAGCAGCTCACATGTGAAGCGCTGGTTCCTGGTTGTCGTCGTCATCCAACATGGCGGACTTCCGGATTGGGAAATGAGCGTGATGTCACGCGCATACGAATACTTTGCGAATATCAACCACAAATTACATCCCTGCGACTCAAAACTCGCTGAGGTCGATGCAGAGTCACGATGTCTTTTCTGTGCGTAGCCATCTTGGTGTGGCACGGTTCCATAGTTCTGCTAATTAGTTAAAGCTCCTCACGTTCGGCTGTTTCCGTAGGGCCATGCTGTTCACCTCAAGAGGGAGGATATTCAGTCCCAAAACCGAGAAAAGCGACCCTCGGGACATCAAAATGATCACGTCTCGTCCACATGATATCGTTCTTGTGGGACATAGGAAAATGCCATGCATGATGATTAAAAAAAAAAAAAGTTCAGATGACTTTGCAGTCAGTACCATGGAAAACCAAACAAACAACACCACGCACGCATACGCATATCGTCTTACTGCCACCCTGTCTTTTGCTCATAGTGTGTAAGAGGTTGCTTAATGTTGTGGAAACCCCATCTCCTTTTCACTGCGTGGACACTGCAGAGAGCTTGAGAGAGAACAGTAGAGCAGTGATTCCCAACCACTGTGCCGTGGCACATTAGTGTGCCGTGAGAGATCATCAGGTGTACCGTGGGAAATTATCTAATTTCACTTGATTGTTCCAAAAATGATTTATTTACTGCAAATAATTTGTCTTCGTTTGTCTATGCTAGCGATGTATAGTGACAGGCAGAACAATTAAATACTCTTACACTACATGGCAGCAGGTAGCTAATTAACCTGTGTATCTGCCTATTGCCATTCAAACAAAAGATTTAGTAATGCTTCAGGTGTGATGGCGGTGATAGCGAGGGATAAATATTTGAAAAGAAAAAGTACACAATCCAAACTGGGTCCTGGAGAAAATTCTGACCCAGATGAAGGCCCTAGTATGAGTAGAGGTCAGAAGAAAGCAAAAAAGGTGATTTTCCACAACCCATCTATGCGAGCTGTGCTTTTCAAGCATGACTGCTATAAAAACTAAAAAAGGAGAGAGACTCAGAGCTGTTGAGGAAGATCTTCGTGTGTGTCTTTCTTCAATTCCTGCGAGTATATCAGCTTTGTGTTCAACTAAACAGGCCCAGGTTTCACACTGAGTAAGTAAATTGTGAGTAAGTTGAGACTAGATGATCATTGTACTTCATGATACATAGATACTTTTTGTGACATTTTTGTTTGGTGGTGTGCCGTGGGATTTTTCGAATGTAAAATATGTGCCACGGCTCAAGAAAGGTTGGGAAACACTGCAGTAGAGATCAGATGAAGAGAGCTCACGTCTCAGGTTTTTCTCTCCTCCTTTCGCTTTGGGACCAATGAGCAAGACTTGTGCGCTGCTGGGTTACTGCGATAGGGAGGAGGCAGAGAGAAGAGAAGAGAAAGGAAGGTCAAGGCAAACTTCAGCAGAACTTCTAAGAGACAGGAAAACATGACGGGTTCAAAAAGGGGACGAGCTTCGAGCGCAGCAGGTCAGACGAGCTTCCCCATGGGCCCAGGCTTTCATCATTTACATTCTCCCAACCACAATGTGTGAAACAAACTTGTTCCTCCAATTTGTTCTGGCTTCTGTTCTATGGCTGAGCTTTAATCGAATAATTTCTGCAGCTGGGCTTTTTGTTTTACACGTCAGAGAAGTGATTGCTTCCTCTGTGCACCGTAATCTCCATTGTCTTCCCTTTCCACATACTGCATTATGATTACAACAGCTGCGAATAAATAAAACGCTCAGACGGTTCTCTCGTGTGTCAGGACGGATGGACGGACACACAGAGGGAGGTAACTGTTCGTAACAAACTCCTCGATGTCTAGTTTGTCATGCCTATGTCGATGTCCCATTTCAGCTGCGCTAAATGTGTTTGTCTTGCATGGATGCACACACACAGGCTTTGATCCAGCCTGCGGTTTGTTTTGGTCGTGACTATCTTTAGCAATGCAGCGCATTAGCTCAGAACTTTGAGACAAAGGGTGTCTCATTACCAGCCGTTTAGCATGCTAACTTGTAAGACAAATTACTTATTAACTTCCCGGTTGCACTTCTCTTTAAAGTGTGCTCAGCTTTTGTTAGCTCGTTCCCAGGTGTGCGTCAGTCAGAAAGCTCGTCATACTGGCTGTCTGTGGAGTCAAAGCTGTGCACAAGTGTGAATACTTATTCTAAAAGGATCAAATGGCACTGAAATGCAGAGTGACCTTATGGACTTAAGCGGGTGTGTCAGAGGTGGACAGTAACGAAGTGCATTTACTTGAGTACTGTACTTAAAGTGCATATCACGGGTAAATTCAGGAGCAAGATCAATGTAATTCTCCTATTTTATATTAAACTTTGGTCAAATATCGGTCACGTTTTGTGCATTTTTTTTTTTTTTTTTTTTTTTTACCTTGCGCAATACCAGAAAAATTCAGTTGAAATCAAGCCATTTGAGGCGAATTGGTCCGCCTCGGAAAAAACTTGGCATTTGGATTTTCCGGCAAACATTGATTTTCGTGACGTCGCGTGCGGGACGCCTCCTTCTGAATCCTAGGCCAGCGCTGGTTTGTTTCTGAGAAAACGACCTGGTGGTTTTCTGCAAATTTCTTCAACATTCTCGCGTAATTATTAAAATGGTTAACTGATGTATCGTAGGAGGGCGTAGCAACACCAATCTTGATGGGATTAGTACTCATCGTTTCCCAAAAGACCGGACAATGAGAGAGAAATGGGAGCGCTTGGTCTACACAGGCTGTGCACTGAAACCGTGCAAAGCTCGCGCAGCCTGCTGGCACTTCCGCAGGTGACGTCACGAATCTGGCTCCAGACTCCCTTGGGATTTTTCCAGACGCGTTTTATTTTTTTCTGCTGTAGACAGATGGCCTTGTGCAAAATTACCCTGCCGGATGAGTGTGTAAAGGGACATACTTTCATATAAAAAAAAACAAAACATGAAATTGGTCCAGAATATGCACTTTAAAGGCGATACGCAGAGCCTTTATTTTTAAATAAATTTCTGAGTGGGTAGTGTCTCCATCCTTGACTCTTGTATGCTGCATAAATGGGAATAAAATAATGCATATTTTTGAGAGTTAAAATCGACCGTAAAGTTTGTATTGGAGCTGCCCCGCTGAGCCAGCCAGCCCTGAGTACCTGACGTCACTGCGGTAACCGGTTTTGAGGCCGAGGCCTTTTACAGCTATAGACCAAAGTCATATCAATAAAAATTTACGGTGAAAGTAAGAAATCCCGTTACTGACTTGCTCAACTAAGACTGATTTGACTTCATTGATTGTGGGTCGACTCTCATTAAAACAGGATGGGTGCTATAACTTATGCAGCGTACATGTACATGCATGCATTTTCACTGATAAAACGTAAAAGACTAATTAAATAATCAGATGAACTGAGACGATCACATTCTGAAGCAAATTAAATAATCTTATACCGCTAACTTAAACACGCAATACAAGTCACATGTATTACTCTAAATGCAGGGAAACAACGTGCTGTTTTTGTTGTTTTGTATCCAAATGAGATTCGGAGCTTTCCCGTCCGTGTTCTCGCTTCTTGAAGGCCGATCTAGTGGCCGATTTTGTTTTTGAAACAATTTGACTTTCAGTTGTTCGTTCAGTTCTCTGTTCATTCGCTTCTTCCACATAACAGCGAGATGGCAGCGATATCCAGTTTAGAAATCAGATGGCTGCTACACTCATTCACTGTTTTCTTCATGCTGTGTGTTCCGCCATTACTGCTCGGCTCAGGCAATTACTAAAACCTGGGACGGAGTGGGACATCACTGGTTTTAGCAACAACTGCGGGGAGGTCACCGCTCGACCGATATGTCCCGTCCCGGGTTTTAGCAAGAACCCTCGGCTCTCTTCGGGAGGACTGGTGCAACTGAACTCTCTTTCCTTTTAAATTAAATAAATAAATACTTTCCTATTCTTGTAGTTTTATTTTCCTTTAATTGTTGATACTGCACCCTCTTTCAATACGGGCTTACAGCCAACGCTCCTCAACAGATCAGAGGTCTCGTACGAGTCTTCAGTAAAATGTGCAGAGCAGAGGAGAGACCACTTTGTAGGCACCCAAAGTGCCCGTGAACTTCTCGCAAAACATGTCCAAATCTTGGCAGTTTGAACATTCTTGGGCCATGAATGCAACGTAAATCCACCTTCTGTCGTGTTGCTGCACCCGCCAGCAACACATCTACGTGGCATGGCGATAAATTAGCTCAAAATGGAGGATCGGAGTTGCAGTCAGCTCTGTGTTTTAGTATAGCGGAAATGGCGATGAGACCGATAGACTTCCTGTTATGACGTTACGGATGTCAAGGTCATTCGCTCAGACCACTACCTATATGAATCACTTTAATCGTAAAAATTACTATATTAGATTTATTATTAACGCTTAAAACTATTCCTGTGCCATTCTTGACGTCTCAAGGCATTTATAAAAGTGAGGCCATGGTTCTGCGTATATGCTTTAAGTACACTTTTTGAGTATCTGCACTTTGAGTATTTTTTTTTTTTAGAAACTAAAGGCCTCCATCACACTTATTCGGAATTAGCAGGAATCAAGCAGAACCAGCCAGAATGAAAAATTTTTCAAAATTTGTGCCACATTTGGGTGGGAATTTCAAACATGACCAACGTTCTTACAGCTTTGTAAGAATGGCGTTTGAATACTTAGAATGCACTTCGAACCTGCCTCGAATGATTCTTGCACATTTCTGGGTGTATTGGCTTTCGAATGCGGTTCAAATGTAGTTGGAACACTGTAGGAATACCTCGAATGCAGTAAGAATATTAAGAATGCACTTCGAATGCCATATAAGTGCGGTTCGATTGCTGCCCGGTTACCATCTGAAGTCTGGTCGGAAGGTGCCTCGAATGCTGTATGGATTCACCTCAAATGCAGTCAGAATGCTCCCGGAATAGCCGCCGAATATGTTTCAAACGTCTAAGAATTCAAAGAGGATGCAGCTCGAATACTTAGAATGTAACACGAATGTCCCGAATGTACCAAGAATGCCACCGGAATGGTCCCCGATAGGGTATAAAACGCTGCCGAATCTAGCATTTTCATCAGTCTCAGCCCAGACACCATAGAGTATGGACCCCCTGGACCATGTTGCTTTGCTCCAGATTGCTGTCCTCCAGCAAGACTTGCTTGAAAGAGATGTGGAGGAGGCTAGGAGAAGAAACATTAGGACTCTGCTTCAGACTCTGAAGCTGCTGGGGCATCTTCAACAACAGGAGCTGGCGCTTCTTGGGCTGCAGCACCTCTGCCCCGTCCATGGCCGCAGCCAGTGGTGGAGTTCTTGACTTTGGCTCCCTTCTTCCTTGGTGGCATGACGTGGGAAACTTTTTAAAACAATGGACAAAAGGTTGATGTTGAGCAGGCGACTCCTCAATTCAGACTGAAGTTCCAGTGGCAGCTAGCCGTGTTTTTATGCGATTCGGTGGCGTTCTGAATCACGTCCGGACTCATTCGAGTGCCAATCGGGATGTTCCGACTGCATTTGAGATGTATTTGAGCGGCAATCGAAATATTCGGACGGCATTCGAAGTGCATTCCAGCTGAACTATTTTAATATCGAAATAGATTCCAGCAGCAATTGAGATGCACTCGAGGGACATTCCGGCAGGATTTGAAGTGGCTCGGCATTTTGATTTTTCCCTCGAATGCGATCAGAATGTTTCGAATGCTGTTGGAATGCCGTAAGAATATTTAGAATGCAGTTAGAATACACTTCGAATGCTGTTCAATATTTCTCCTCTTCGAATGCACCTTGAATGTTTTTGAGCATGAGCAAAACGTTCGGGCCGGCCACAAGAATGGGCCCGAATGTTTGGAATGCAGTCAGAATTTTTAGAATGCACTTTGAATATCCTGGAATATACGAAGAAGTTTCATTCCGACGGCATTCCGGCTCATTCCGCCTCTAGTGTGACTACCCTATGAGGACTTTAACTTCACTACATTTGAAAGACAAATATCCTACTTTTTACTCCACTACGTTTCTATCAAGGTCCTCGTTACTATGAAGCAGCTTTGAAAGTGGATGTTTTTTATGCCTCCGCCACCGTAAGGTGCAGGAGGCATTATGTTTTCGGGTTGTCCGTGCGTCCGTCCCAAAACCTTGTGAACGCGATATCTCAAAGGCTAATGAAAGGAATTTCACCAAACTTTCACCATTTGTGCATTTGGGGACAAAGATAAACTGATTAGATTTTGAGATCAAAAGGTCTGAGGTCAAGGTCACTGTAAGGTCACATGTCTGTCCGAAAACCTTGTGAACACAATGTCTCCAAGGCTAATACAAGTAATTTCACCAGGTCATGATTACTGTGAGGTCAAATGTCCATCCCCAAATCACAACTTAATAAGGCGTGTAGTCTACCGGGCAGAGGCATCCCCATCGACGCCGTTGGCGTCAAGTTCTATCTAGTTTCGTTTCTTTTCTAAAACGTGATTTTTTTTTTTTTTTTCCCGCATGTGACACTGAGACAACCTGTCAGTAATCACTAGGGTCACGTCACGTCCATAGACTGGATAAAATCAGGTTCAATGATTTGATAATCAATGATAAAAATTGATAGAAAAGTCAGTCTTTGGGCAGCTGAATAACTATCTTACTGAGAATAACCTATATGAACCCCGACAATCAGCTTACAAGATCTTTCATAGCACTGAGACGGCACTTCTCACTGTTACGAACGACATCATGCTATCACTGGACAAGGGTGAGAACGTCTTTCTTCTCTTATTGCACTTGTCGGCAGCTTTTGACACCGTTAACCACCCTCTGCTCCTGTCCCGCTTGGAGAAGTCAGGGAATGTGTTGCAATGGTTCTGGTCCTACCTCTCTGAGCGATCGCAGTTTGTCAGCATCAATGGCTCAAGATCTACAGTACGAGACCTTACGGCTGGAGTGCCTCAGGGGTCCGTTTTAGGACCCATACTGTATTTTTACTGTATACCTTGCCACTTGCGGAGGTTATAAGATCATATGGACTAGATTATCATCTTTATGCTGCTGCTGATGATGCGCAGCTATATTTGTCATTCAAAACAATGGATGTTGACGAGTAGCCTGGGCCTGCCCATCCTAAACATGACGCAACACGAGGGCCTGTTGCGAGCTTAGTCTGGCCAGGCAAGCTATCTACAGCTCTTCCAAGCTCCCGAAAAATCGGGAACCAATCAACTTTAAGCATCTCCAGTGGCCCTGGGTAGAGGCGTGTTCAAGGCACTGACGTAGTAGAACTGCGACCGGAAGCCATAGATTGTTTACAGAATCCATGCCGGAAGTGCTTCATTCACGCTTCCGCATCTATTACGTATAGATGCTGTATTGAAAGCATTCAACGGGAAGTTCTCATTGAAAACGGAGTAAAGAGCAGCCCTGGAGGTATTTATTGAAAGGAAGGACGTTTTCGCCTTGCTCCCGACCGGCTTCGGTAAGAGTTTAATCTACCAGTTAGCCCCGTCACGTCACATACGTCAGAGGAAAGAGTGATGTGATTGGTTTAAGCTTCGTCACAGCCTTTTCTGGCTTCGACCAGTAGCAAACTGAGGCATTTCAGGGAGGCGGGTCAACCACGGGCTCTGGGAAACGGTTGGGCTTAATATCTTGGCCAGACCAATAGCTCGGAGAGCTTTGTCGCGTTAGCCAGGCTAGTTGACGAGGCGAAGTCGCTGGTTGAGGACTGTGTATTGGTTACATGTCGCTGGATGGTTCTTAACAAACTTAATCATGACAAGACTGAGGCAATGCTTATCCACTCGAAGTATTGTGCCCCTTTCCAGTTCCTTGGGGTTGGAAATGAGAGATTGTCTACAACATGGTCGGCTAGAAGTCTTGGGGTCGTATTTGATGAACACATGAGTTTTAATGCTCCTATGTCGAGCATATGTTAAGTCATCCTTCTGTCGTTTAAGGAATTGATCAAGAATTAGGAAATATGTAGATAAGGACTTGGTGGAGGTTGCTGTCCACGCATTCATAACATCCAAATTGAATTATTGTAACTCTGTTATATGGATTACCTAAATATGAGATACAGAGATTGCAGTATGTACAAAATGCAGCAGGTACAGTAGTTTGTCAAGTCAGTAAATTCTGGCACATCACTCCAGTTTTCAAGGAGCTTCACTGGCTCCCAATTCAATACCGAATTAATTTTAAGATATTAGTTGACAAATCGCTTAATGGGTTATCCGCCAGCTATTTGTCAGAGCAGCTAAATTATTGTCGTGTGTGTGCTAGATCTTTACAATCCAGTAGTAATGAACTGCTTGTAGAACCGAGATAATTTACAAAGACTTATGGGGACGGAGTGTTCTCAGTTTGTGCACCGCGACTATGGAACAGGCTCCCGATTTCAGTACGCAAGATAAATAGTCTAGTTAACTTTAAAAAGGCTCCGAAAACCTTTTTTATAGTCTGCCTCAGAAAGTGGGTACTGTGGGGGTGCCCCACTAAATATACTCAGTCAATAAACTATACGGTTTTGAATGATGTTGGTTTGAATTTGAAATAAGATGATGAAAGAAATAATACAGATAAAACTAAATCTTTGATGTGAATACTCTATTCAGAATTTGGCAAAAATTCTGCAAATTTATGGAAAAATGGCGGCTTGATCTGGGACATGATAAACGGTCGACTACATCGCATTCCCTTAAAAAGGTTGTAGTCCACTGAAAAGTCTACAGTTATCACTAATTGTATTTTAAGTTGTAACTTTATACACCTAAGGATTGGTGCGCTCACAGAATAATCATAACCGTAATAAAACATCATGCAAAATATTTGATCACCGTTGTAACTCAGTTTTCCGCAAACCAATACGATCGTGTGTTTTGATCTAAACGGAAAGCCTCAGGGTCAAGGTCACGACCTCACCAAAAGTAGGAACTTAAAATCACTACGCCATATAAACATTTAGTTATAAATCTGCGATTTTGTTTTTTAAAACGAAAGCTGAAAGTTGGGTATAGAATATGTTTCTTACAGAATATGTTATGATGGTAGCTGGTCTTGTATGAATTTCTGAGCTATAAAATGAGTTGTGGTCTATTTTTTACCGTAGCGTGTTATTTGTGTGCGGGGAAGGACACACATTAACAATTTGCATGTGTAGAATGGAATTTTCCACTCCAGCAGTTAGAAGTTGATCGTGCTTCCGTTTGCGGTCTCTCTGTTACGCGGGTGATCTGTTCGGACGTTATCACTGAAAAGGGGAGTTTTGACAGTTTTATTTTGTTTTAGTCTTGCAGTATAAGGCAATAGAATGTTTCTTTTTCATCTTACTTTCATATTTCGTAGTGTTTGCGTATTTTTGGCCAATATTTTGCAACCATGGTCAATTTAGATCGAACTTTTGATCGAATCTACGGCCAGTCATTTTGCCCCGCCCCTGCCTCGCGCTCCGTTCGGTGCGGTAGTGATGTCCCGTTGCTCGCGCGCCACAGCAGAGACCCGCGCGACCTTCAGCCGGTACAGTCGCTGTTCTTTTACCACCGCCGTTATTCTCATCTTTCCGGTGTGTTCTTGATTTTTCCATTGTGCCCTATTCCGCCATATCAAATCCCCCAAATGTATCATATTATTCATATTTAAGTGAATAATCAATTCAGTCATCATAACTTGGCATTTTTAACCCAAGCAATCAAAAAAAGGAAATTTATTCAATATTTTCACTCATCTGTGAAGGAGGGGCTTTAATTCTTCATGATGGAGTTATTTTATATGGAAATCAATTTTACAAAAGCATTTGAATTGTAATCAAAAAAATTTTCCACAGTGGAGGCCAGATAAAGCAAGATACTATCTTTATTCTTATTAAACATGACAAAAGAAACATTGAGTGTTCGGTAAATGCAAAAAAAATAGTAAAATTAGAAAAGTTTCTGAGACGGACCCATATAGTATTTATATTTCATAATTATGCCAGTTGAATGATGTGTATCTATTGTAGTCAATTTATCTTGTTGTAAAACACCTTGAGCTTTTTTTTTAAAATTTATTTTCTTTTATTGCTTGAACAACATTTAGAAGCTTCTGTGGGCTATGAACATCTTTAAAGTGTCTTAACCAGCTAATTTGCATATCCCCATATATAACTTGCATATACAGTCTAATATGCATGCATGCATTAATTAGGCCTAAAAAACCCTCTTATATTCTGTCAGTAAGTTTGGCTGAGAAATGCTTTCAGTAGCCAAACTGTTTCTGGCAGTTATTTAAAATGTGTCTATAAACACCATGGATGCATAACATATTCATATTAGCAAATTTTAATCTCATTTGCATACAACTGACAATTCTGAAACAAGGGCTGCTGGTGTTCAGAAGCGGCAAAACACTTGTTCCTCAGCTTAAATAATTGAAATGAGGGCACCATATTGGCCACGTGATCAATCCGTCTCGCTGCATAAGCTTTTTGTCCAGATCACGCAACTTTATCTGGAAAATTTGTGACAAAATCGCGAGACTCGCTGATGGTGCAACTGTATGGTTTGAGTATTGAACAAGCTGTATTCTATCTGGTTTGAAATCTGCATACACACACACTGCACTATGCATTTGTACAGTTAAACCCCAGTCGCGTGACGAAATTTCTTTTTCCTCGCCGATGAGGAACCAGAGTTTTGGGGGAAGCCCTTGAGCTAGCATAACAAAAGCACGCTCCAGACGCGGTGCCATGGGCACACTTATCTGGAGCATGTGTAGGTTGAATATATCCATATTTAAGCTGGAGATTAAGCTATGTGCATTAATTTATGTATGGAGCATGTTTAGAGATGGGAAATTAAGATTATCAAAACAAATTATGAGCGGTGTCAGTAAAGTATTTATTTATTTTTTTTAAATCCCACCAAAAAAGGTATGAGATTTAAAAAAAATAATTAAACTGGTGCATTCATTGATTACGCAACCGCCATATTGATTGCTGTCTGAACTCACTAGCACCACTTAATGGTGAAATGAGACAGGACTCATTCGTGACCTTGGCATCACCTTAAAGTGCGTATCACGGGTAAATTCAGGAGCAAGATCAATGTAATTCTCCTATTTTATATTAAACCTTGGTCAAATATCTGTCACATTTTGTGCAATTTTTTCTTTTTACCTTGCGCAATACCAGAAAAATTCAGTTGAAATCAAGCCATTTGATGCGAATTGGTCCGCCTCTGAAAAAACTTGGCGTTTGGATTTCCTGGCAAACATTGATTTTTGTGACGTTGCGTGCGGGACACCTCCTTCTGAATCCTACGTCAGCGCTGGTTTGTTTATGAGAAAACGACCTGGTGGT
Source organism: Neoarius graeffei (assembly GCF_027579695.1). NCBI lineage: Eukaryota > Metazoa > Chordata > Actinopteri > Siluriformes > Ariidae > Neoarius > Neoarius graeffei. The sequence continues at coordinate 28,043,627 of NC_083575.1, read as the reverse complement.
TTTCTGCAAATTTCTTCAACGTTATCGCGTAATTATTAAAATGGTTAACAGATGTATCGTAGGAGGGTGTAGCAACACCGATCTTGATGGGATTAGTACTCATCATTTCCCAAAAGACCGGACAATGAGAGAGAAATGGGAGCGCTTCGTGCGAGGCACCCGGAAAAAGCCGAGGACCAAAGCAGAGCCGAGAAAAAGACCAAAAAAATCGGCGATTCACAAGTCGACTGTTGCCAGGGTAAGAAATAAGAGACTATACTCTAAATTAGGTATTCCTTTGTTTGTGTGGTACACGGATAATGTTATATATTGACACACACAAAAGTAAACAACACGAAAGTGCTGGGCGATAATAGACTTACTTCACATGTATCAAGGGATGTGCGTGTCAGGGCTTGAGATCTTGGGACCTGTCAGACACATTAAATGTATATACAACCCTGCTTAGCTGATTCCATGTGTGTAGCTTATGAAATCTTTCTCCTACAGTAGCCAGTACTCTTCTAAATGAAGAAATATATAAATACATAATAGTAATTAGAAAAAATATGATTTATGTAACAGTAGATAGATGAGCATTGATACATGACGCCATGGGTTTAGAAGCTCAGGCGACGATTCCATATTTCAATGCAAAATCACTAGCTGCTAAACTTGGTCTACATAGGCTGTGCACTGAAACCGTGCAAACTCTCGCAGCCTGCTGGCGCTTCCGCAGGTAACGTTATGAATCTGGCTCCAGACTCCCTTGGGATTTTTTCAGACGCGTTTTGTTATTTTATTTTTTTCTGCTGTAGACAGATGACCTTGTGCAAAATTACCCTTCCGGATGAGTGTGTAAAGGGACATACTTTCATATAAAAAACCATGAAATTGGTCCAGGATATGCACTTTAAACCCACATACCAAGTTTGAGGCCAATAAAACAAAGCATTGTTGAAATACATGCTCACTTTGTGTTTGGGGTGTCTGCTATTAACTTTTGTTAGGCTATGGTTTTAAATATCTAAGCTCCTTCGATAGCTCCTGTAAAGACCAGACTGATGATCAACTGATTTAGGCTTGATGCCGATTGGATCTGTAAATTCTACTTTTTATAAAACCCCCGATTCTGCTTTAAAAATGGCTGATTCTGCTTTATTTTGCCGTTTTATAACACTAATTTAAAAAAGCCCAAACAAATAAACTCCTCACAAATAAGAAAATACTAGCAAACACGAGTAAATTTGGAATATTTTTCTTGAAACAAAAACAACTCTTGGAACTTATTATGGCTAGAACCTTACTCAGAACCCTTAGATCAGTACAAAAATGACATGAATCATGATAGTTGTCCCAGCAACCTCAGAAGATCTTACTAGAGAAGATGCATGTCATGCAAAACATTCAAAACTATGGGTTTCATACCATGAGCGATCTTGGTCTACTTTGAATTGTACAACTAGAACAATTCAACATTATTAAAGGAGAACTGAAGTCATTTTTAAACTTGCTTTATTTCTTAATTAACGTGTTATTCAATTACGTTTTCAGTTTTAGTAACCTTATATCGTGACTCGCGTTGGCAGCTAATCACAATTAAATACAATACTTATCGGCCTATTTGGTTTTTAGCCGTGTTGAATTTAGTTCGTTTGGTCCACGGCAGGCGTCGCTTATCCGCGCGATCTTCACCAGACTTGTGCGAGACTTCGAAGCGTGAAGTGTCAGCCAGGTGTCAGTGCCGCCATTTTGAAAACTGTTTTCCAAAACACAAAAACGAGTTTAAATGATGATTCCTGTCTACTTTTTTCAAACTTTCCTGATTGCTATCAAAACAAACAGAACGTCCGGCTTGATTACGTCAGCATTTGAAAGAGGGCGCGCGTGTCTTTTGACAACCCCTGTGTTCGAAATTGCTCCCTAGTCACTATATAGTGAGGATGCCATTTTGTAGTGCTGTTGGAAACCTTAGTGGGGATTATTTACACCCTCTATAGTGCGCTCAAAGTATCTCACAACGCATCATGAAAAGTAGTCCTCTATATAGTAATTCCCTATGTAGGGAGTAGCGAACGAGTAAGTGATTTGAATGAATGAACCCTTTATTGTCACTAGTCAGTGCCAGCGAAATTAACCATCAACCCATCCTTACATATACACATAAAGTTGACAGACGGGGAGTAGACAGGACAGGAAGACAGGGATGAAAAGAAAAAATACAGAGAACATGAGGAGAGGGGAGGAGAAAAAAGCAACCCCCACACTATGCTCCTGTGGGGAGTACAGTGTGGGAACATGAAAAAAACACCTCAGCACATGAGCACAAATAACACAGTACACTTTGCAACATGAAAACTCTGGACTGGAGAGAGCGGGGTGATCGGGGGGGTAGAGGTAACCCAGCGCAAGCAAGCAGCCGGTTCCTGCAGCCACGACGGCGCTGGTCGCGCACCCGCTTGTCACACTGGGGGTAAAAAGCGGCGACTGTGGAGAGTGGGGGAAGGAATGCAAGAGTGTCTCATTGCAGTGATCTTCAGGGGGAGTTGTTGTTCCAGCAACGGCCTTGGCCAAGGCCAGTGCTGTCTGAGGGAGCCAAAAGCAGATAAGGTTGGGATTGTTTGATTTCGGACACCGGGTCGGTCACTTTGATTTCCGCTGTACGTTTTACTTCCGTCCTACGATGTCTCGCACAGGTCTCAACGAATCTCGTTTACGCCCGTCGCTTTGATGTATGGACTGATATATTGCAGAGCATATTTCAAACACTCATAACTTGCTACAGCGGCAACAAAATAGCGATCAAAAATGCGTTCCGACAGTATATTTAATAAAATGAGAAATAGAATTTTGATGATAAAAAATTGCCTTCAGTTCTCCTTTGATCAGTACAAAAATAACCTGAGATCATACAAGAGAAGAACATGGCATTTTGATTCAAACTCTACTAAAAACAATGAAAACTCTGTTTCATATCACAGATTGTCTACTTATTGCATGCTTCATAGAAAAGCTTCTGGCCAGAAACGTACAAGGTTTCACCTTTGAACTCCGCCACTCTTGCCTCTAGTGTTAGCTGCTGATTACCTGATTTCCTAGATTTTGGCCTATCGGCCATGTTTATTTATATTAATCAGCTGATGGATGCGATTGGGTAATGTGGCAGGGATGTGAACACTGCCTAGGTCCAGTGCCTCGCAAGACCGTACATTTTTTTTCACCTCCAAGCGAGGGATTGGGGCACTATGAGTAGAAATGTACACGCATACCTTTTTTTTTTTTTTAACCTGCATGTCGTGATCCACACTGGTTTACAGCATTCAATATGGCGGATACCAACTCGAATGAGAAGAAATGCACGTATAATTCGCAGAAATATGACTATATTTCTGCGTTGTTTCTCCAAAATATGTAAGAGTCCGCTTTTCAGCAACACTAAAATAAATAAATAAATAAATAAATTAATTAATTTAAAAAAAAAAATATATATATATATATATATATATATATATATATATATATATATATATATATATATATATATAAAATTTCTATCGATTCCACAAAATTTTTGCTTTTACTGCTTTGCGGAACCTACGGATCCCTGAAGATGGCAATATGACAGACCTTGAAACAGGTCATATATGTGGATGTCTTGATCTAGGGATTCGACGCCACTAAGTCACTGGTAAATTAAGTTGTGGTGGTGGTGATGATGATGATTCTGTGGCAAGCAGTTTCCAGAGTTATGGACAGAAACGTGTGTCCAAATTTGGCACCTCTGGAGGGTTTAAATGTCCCACTGAAAAATTTGGTAAGACTACTTTTAAGAACGCGAGTCTGAATCTGTGCAGCAAATTTCTTAACAAGGGTTGCCGTAGATTCTCAGATCAGGTATTATTAAAGAAAAACGTACAATCACGTCTGCACCTTTTGTGCTTGGACCCCAATAACTTGTGTTAAAACTGTGTTTTTAGTAAGACCTAAATAAGCAAACTGCTTGTAAATCAGCACTAAAAATCCACACAGACTTCTAATATAATTGTACAATTAAGAAAAAGTGGCGGCTCATAGGAAGTAACGTTTCGTGTTGTTCATATTGAAAAAAAAAATATAGCTACTATAGCCAACAAAAAGTCAATTTGAGGTATTCAGACGTCAACGAGTGTTGTATCTGTTGAGAAACACCTCTGGTGTACGAGCACATCCCAGCTTTGGAGCTCGAAACTGAAGCTGCATATGTGGATGGACTTCACGTAGACTTCAAGACGCACATTGAGTGGAAAATGGCTGCTGTTGCTGAACCAGCAAAGAAACCGGTGCCCTTTGGCTCGTCACTTTTAATCTGTGAATAGCAGGCGCTTTATTCACCGTGACGAGCTAATCATGGGCAATAGGCTGGGCGGTCCGTCTTTGGGGGGAGACGTGGATATTAAAAGGGAATCTTCCCATGGGTGTCGCCACCATTGGATGTGAAGGGGGCGTGTCCCTTTCACATTTCATAATTCTTCGTTTGGACCCCCCCCCCCAACACACACACACACACACACACACACGCGCACACATTTAACATAAAATATTAGTTCACCCAGCGCAGTTTCTATTGCTTCATGAAAGAATCCATTCCACTTGATCGATAAGAGAATACACACACCACTGAAAATCCACTCCGGGTTTTCCGGGCGTTACCTACAAAACTCAACGCACGCAAGTGAAGTGAATCTCAGTGCAAGCAGAGAAATGTTGGTGCAGCTGCTCGAAAGTGGAGGAGGTAACGTCCGCCCCATTGCCACCTCACAATGTCTAGCTTTAGCTAAAACCTTATTCTTTTGTTACATGCCCTCAAAATTAACCCTAGGCCATGTTAAATTAATGTTCAACTAAACAATGAAATAAGCTTAGCCTAACGGGGTGTTCTTGGTTGATGATGAATTGTTTGCAGTATTTGCTCCTCCCCAGACACAATGGACATAAGGACATTCTTTACAAAGAAGCAGAAAGTCAGTCAAAGTTTCCCCACAGGACAGGTTTCTTTTGTCCCAATGGAAATGTTAGTGCAGTTAGCTGGCTAGTCAATGTTAGGAGATGTATCAGCTAGCTTAATGTTAGCTATCATTTCATTCAAACCCAGCAGGCCGACCTTATTGTAATGCCAAGAACGAGGTCAAGTCTGCTCTGATGATATTTATTGATTCCCTGTTGTGATTTGAAGAACTTGTTTTGTCTGGTCTTTGCCAGTTTTCTGGAAAGTAACATGGGAAATCGGTGTATGGGGAAGGAATAGTAGAAAGGAAAGCGATGGAGAGAGATGGATGTTATTCCAGGTGGATTGTGAAGGAAAGGGGGATAAAAGTTATGAAGTGGTAGAAATTGTGGTGGCACCAATATAAGAAGGCGTTATATCTATAAATCTATTTGTTATACTAATCTGTAAACGTTACTGTCGTACCACCATTGCATGTAGGTTGACAAAACTGCACTTGTTCATCGTGTGTCGTTGTTTGACCCAGTGTAATTTTGTGTTATGAAGACTGCATGATGCCATGTCATTTTTGTTATGAGTATCACTAAATCAGAAAAAAGTAAAACGCACGCACTGAAGTCACTGTTGGTGGTTAACGAAATTGCACCTGATCATCTCATCTCATCATCTCTAGCCGCTTTATCCTGTTCTACAGGGTCGCAGGCAAGCTGGAGCCTATCCCAGCTGACTACGGGCGAAAGGCGGGGTACACCCTGGACAAGTCGCCAGGTCATCACAGGGCTGACACATAGACACAGACAACCATTCACACTCACATTCACACCTACGGTCAATTTAGAGTCACCAGTTAACCTAACCTGCATGTCTTTGGACTGTGGGGGAAACCGGAGCACCCGGAGGAAACCCACGCGGACACGGGGAGAACATGCAAACTCCGCACAGAAAGGCCCTCGCCGGCCCCGGGGCTCGAACCCGGACCTTCTTGCTGTGAGGTGACAGCGCTAACCACTACACCACCGTGCCGCCCGCACCTGATCATTGTGTGAAGTTATTTTTTATGTGTCACCGTTGTGTGATTTTGTGTTCTGAAGTTTGCATGATGCCATGTCATGCCTGTTCATTGTATGAAATTATGAATATTCTTATTTTTAAACATACAGCTGAGTGTCACTATTGCTTGTCCCAGTGGCATGTTGTGTTGCATCTAAAACTAAATAAAAAAGGAAACCCAAAATAAAAAGTAAAATGCACCCAGAAAGTCATTGTTGGTGATAAATTGTGTCCCATTCGTCTCGTTATCTTAGGCGTAGCGGTGGGTTTAAAAACAGGCTGATGAATATATGGACTGGTTGAATGAGGACTTATTGTTGAGTCTCTAAAATAGTCATTGAATTAAGTGACTTTTTTTGTAGGTAAAAATAGGTGTTTAACAACCTGTTAAAAATACACCAGAATGCAGGAAATGGCATCTAATTAATGAAAAATTTTCTGACCCCCTGCCAGTGTGTGTGTGTGTGTGTGTCCCACACACATTAAAAATGCTTCTGACGCCCCTGTGCCTTCAGTGACACTTGGCTGCTCAAGTGCAGTTGAACTTTGAAATGTCGGATGTCCATGAGTGTTCCAGAACTCCAGCATCTTTGAGGGATCTTCTGCTTCGCCATTTGGTGTTCTTTCTGCAGGGATGGATTTAGCAGCGGTCTGCAGGAGCTTATAGTCTGTACATGTGTAAAAGAGCTGAACTATTTCAGGACTACGCCCGATTCATGGAGACAGTGATAAGGTGTGAAGAACTGGGTCTCTGCCAACAAACTCGCCCATGTGCTGGTTGGTGCTCATGAGAATCTTGTCACACAGCTCTCGAGTGCAGTTAAACATCATCACATAGCATGTTTAGCAAACCTCAAGCCATGACAAACAATAACCGCTTCAATGCTAGGTTAATTGGAGGCTGTTATCAGAGCCCAAGTTACCCAGACAGGTCTATATTTTATGCTCCATTACCTCCACTGCATCAACACGCATCCATGGGAATGTGTGGGTGGTTGGACGGCTTTTGTATATATGTTAGAGCCACAGCATGGCATGTGCTGACTTTTTTTTTTTTTTTCCTGTGAGCTTTTTGAATTTATCCCTAAAATCCTTTAAAGATGGAAAAACGTTGCAATTGAAATATCGAAATTTTAGTTTGATCACACTTGGAGTGGTTTGTCACTTTTACCGCTCTGTACTGCCCTCAAAGTGACCCTGACCGCTCTGTTGCCTTGGAGCAAAACTGAGTAGCACCAGTTCAGCTGGGTGGAGCCCATTTCTGGCCTGGAAACCGTGGATACAGAAGCGTATAACGAACAAACTAGCCAAATCTCTTGCATGGCAAGATTACAAGTCACAAATCATTCCAGCAAGTTTAAAATGAGATGATGATTAAGGATTTATAAACACCTTTAAAAACCTACCAATAGCACCTTTAAAGTGCATATTCTGGACCAATTTCATATATTTTTTTTTTTTATATGAAAGTACACTATATTGCCAAAAGTATTCGCTCACCTGCCTTGACTCACATATGAGCTTAAGTGACATCTCATTCCTAATCCATAGGGTTCAATATGACGTCGGTCCGCCCTTTGCAGCTAGAACAGCTTCAACTCTTCTGGGAAGGCTGTCCACAAGGTTTAGGAGTGTGTTTATGGGAATTTTTGACCATTCTTCCAGAAGCGCATTTGTGAGGTCACACACTGATGTTGGACGAGAAGGCCTGGCTCTCAGTCTCTGCTCTAATTCATCCCAAAGGTGTTCTGTCGGGTTGAGGTCAGGACTCTGTGCAGGCCAGTCAAGTTCATCCACACCAGACTCTGTCATCCATGTCTTTATGGACCTTGCTTTGTGCACTGGTGCACAGTCATGTTGGAAGAGGAAGGGGCCAGCTCCAAACTGTAAAAACAGTCTGCATGCCGAGGCGCTTGATTTTATACACCTGTGGCCGTGGAAGTGATTGGAACACCCGATTCCGATAATTTGGATGGGTGAGCAAATACTTTTGGCAATATAGTGTATGTCCCTTTACACACTCATCCAGAAGGGTAATTTTGCACAAGGCCATCTGTCTACAGCAGAAAAAAATTAAATAACAAAACGCATCTGGAAAAATCCCAAGCGAGTCTGGAGCCAGATTCGTGACGTCACCTGCGGAAGCGCCAGCAGGCTGCGTGAGCTCTGCACGGTTTCAGTGCACAGCCTGTGTAGACCAAGCGCTCCCATTTCTCTCTCATTGTCCGGTCTTTTGGGAAACGATGAGTACTAATCCCATCAAGATCGGTGTTGCTACACCCTCCTACGATACATCTGTTAACCATTTTAATAATTACGCGAGAACGTTGAAGAAATTTGCAGAAAACCACCAGGTCGTTTCCTCATAAACAAACCAGCGCTGACGTAGGATTCAGAAGGAGGCGTCCCGCACGCGACGTCACGAAAATCAATGTTCGCCGGGAAATCCAAACGGCAAGTTTTTTCAGAGGTGGACCAATTCGCATCAAATGGCTTGATTTCAACTGAATTTTTCTGGTATTGCGCAAGGTAAAATAATTGTGCAAAATGTGACAGATATTTGACCAAAGTTTAATATAAAATAGGAGAATTACACTGATCTTGCTCCTGAATTTACCCGTGATATGCACTTTAAGACATTCCTGGCATTCAGTCAGAGTGGCTGCTGTAGATCTAAAGAATTATGCCGCTTTTCCACTACAAACGCGGCTGAGTCGGGCTGAGCCGTGCCGTGCTGAGTCGGGCTGAGCGGGGCTGTTGGAGTTGCATTTCGACTACAACCGCGCTGAACCGTGCTGGCTGGAAGTGGGTGGACACATTGGGTGGAGTTAGCGAAAGTGGGTGGACGTCAGGTGATGTCGTTAAGCAGCGCAAACAGTGACATCAGTGATCTTTTAAGCCGTAGTCTCACGACCCGGATAGTAAACAATAAACATGGAGGACATGGAGTCGTTAGTGTTGCTGGTCTTGGTTCTGTGGCTTGTTGTCACCGACAACGCCAACAGATACTGGCAAGAGCGTATAGATGAGGCGAGGCGCATAAGGCTTCAGAAATTCTCGTAATTCGTAATTATTCTTCTTCCGGGTTTACGGTGTTTACAGATCCCAGCGTGCTCGCGGGGCGTGTGTGGGCATGTGAGGACACTCCTCCTCACCAATCAGTGCACAGGGGAGTGTCTGCTCACGCCCCCAGCCTCACTCGGCACGGCTTGGCTCGCTTCAGCCCCACTCCAAAACCGTGCGAGTTTTAGGGGCTAAGCAGGGCTGAAGCGAGCGGAGTCGTGCTGGTTTTTGGTAGTCGAAACGCGAGCCGTGTCGGGCTGAAGTGAGCTGAAGCGAGCTGAAGTGAGCTGAAAAAGGGTAGTGGAAAAGGGCCATTAGATGTGTGAGAGAGATCGTTATCGGTGTTAAAGCTGACCCTCAATCAATAATTTTTTAAACCAAGGTTGTCCTGTGAATAAATGAATGAGAGAGGCAACCACACCCAGTCCCATGATTTGGTTACCTGGAATCCTAAACAACTAGGATAAAAATGGCCGGCTAATGTAATCTAATAACATGCGGCCAGCTATTTAGCTGGATAAATGCATGAATGGAGTTGTGTACAAGGATATGACTTCGCAGTAAGGTGAGGACTGTGTAGCCGTAGTGCTTATCCTCTCTTCCTTATAAAGTTTCGAACGTCGTACTTTGTGTTCGTGACCTCGACCAGTCATCAGCACATGTTTGAAGCTCTGAGGTGTTTTGGTTTTTCAAAAGTCTGGAGGAAGCTAGACGTATCTTGGCGTTTTTATTATTTCTCAACCCATGTCCGTTGTTTGTGGGCGGCACGGTGGCGTAGTGGTTAGCACGGTCGCCTCACAGCAAAAAGGTTCCGGGTTCGAACCCAGCGGCCGGCGAGGGTCTTTCTGTGTGGAGTTTGCATGTGTCCGCGTGGGTTTCCTCCGGGTGCTCCGGTTTCCCCTCCAGTCCAAAGACATGCAGTTAGGTTAACGTGGGGCGGCATTGGGCTGAGGTACCTGACCCCTGACTGCTCCCCGGGCGCTCTGGTGTAGCTGCCCACTGCTCTGGGTGTGTGCACTGCTTCAGATGGGTTAAATGCAGAGCATGAATTTCACTGTGACAAATAAAGGTGGTTTCTTCTAAGTCAGTGAGGTATTTAAACTCCTGGTGTGCGAGTTGATGCCCTATAATCTCAGGATTTCTTGGCATCCTTTATCTGTGCTTCCCTGTTTCTCTCTGGCCAAAGAGTTTTACAGACCCTCGAGTTGCACTTTCCCTTCAGTCGTGTGTGTCTATCGAAGACTTTTAGCATAATTAATTGAGAACAAAGTCGAATTGGCGTTTGTGTAGGCTCTGATGGGGCACAGCTGATGTGATTTGCTATACTTGGTGAAAAAAGAAGAGTTATTGTTCTCTCCTACACACAGAGAAACAGCAGAGCCCTAAAGAGCTCAGAGCTGATTTTTTTTTTTTTTTGCAGCTTCATTTTAAGCACTTGACTGAAAACAAAGTCTGCCTTATGTTTCTGACACGGCTGTACCGAGACTAGTTTAATAAAATAAGAATCAAAGGAGAGGTACAAATACTGTCACGGTTTACTGTAACGTTCCAGCACGCAAAGACATTTTGGACAGTTTTGTGCTTCCAACTTTGTGGCAACGGTTTGGGGAAGAACCATATACTACGAGTGTGATGGTCAGGCCAGGTTTGCACAAACTTTTGGCCATGTAGAGCGTTTCTTTAACACCCTGCTCCACGATTTCTGTCTGACGCTGTGACGTGGACTTGTTTTGCAGGAGACGCCATCTGGGCCGTTTGTCCACCAGAGCGTGAGAAGAGGACACAGCCTGAGGGCTTCCAGCAGGGCACCATTCTTCAGCCAGCCCAGGGCCTCTCTACCTCCCCAGGTGAGTACGATTGGATAAAAAGAGAATGTGAGAAACTGTCAAAACAGAACCTTGGTTAATTTTTTTTTAAGTTCTACAGGAGTTTTGAAGATCTTATAGTAAGCTATAATGGTTCCCAACCAGTGCTACTACAAGTTTTGTTTCCACTTGGGAGAGGGGGCACGACTGATTCAGTTAAAGGATATGGGACATGGATTTTTACCTGGGCGTAATTATGTATAAAGGACATAAGAAATGCCATCTAAATCACTGCAGGGTGTCAAAAATGTGAAAATCATCACATTATTCTACTTTTTTATACATCAGCGTAAAACAAGGATCCGTTAATGAGCTAGGTGGTCACGTGACCCGTGACGTCACAAAAACTTTCCAAGGAGCCAGCGCTTGGGAATCTAATGTAAACAGGTTACCGAAATGGACACCATCGACAGTGACATTCCCGATGTTTCACAGAGATGTGAAGTTAGACCTTATCAATTCGAACCGATAGCTGGAAATTCACATGAACATGGATCTTGTCTTTACTCTGACGGGTCAGATGATTCTGAAAGTGAGAGTTCATTCAGCCCTCATGAAACTGAAAGCGGTCGGCTCCATAACACTTCCTGGTAAGTTAAAAACAATTCTGCTCAAAGGCTAATGATCTGTTGAAAGAAGTATTATTTTTGTATCATACATTGAAAGTTCATCATAGATCTAGCTAAAGTCCGTTGCAAGCTAGTTTTTTTTTTTTTGCTGATATTTTTCGAGATTGATTGAGATACAATGCTTCCAGAGTCCGAGATGAAAACGTTCAAAATGGCGAAACGAGTCAGAATTATGATAATCAATAATTGATACACCCAAAATTATAATACTAATCCTTACCTCGGTTTTCAGTCGCTTAGCGCAGAGGTCTTCAACAGGGGGGTCGCGAAATCGCACCGGATCACTCATATCAACAAAAATATTCCTGCCCTGTCCCCTGGCCTCCGTGCAGGGATGCAAACAGCGCGCCTTTCGGCGGATGCCACCTTTTTCACGGCTGAATCGCGCAGATCCGATTTAAAAAAAAAAAAATAGCGATGTTGGTTCATGGAGCATGAGGCATGAAGTGTAAGGATATGAGAGAGGCGGTTTGGGTCGGGAAGCTGCGTGCATTTGTGCAGCCTGGCGCAGGTTTCGTGGCTTCCCGATTTGAACTGTTTTTTTTTTTTTTCTCATCCTTATGCTTCCTGTTTCATGTTTCATGAATTAATATCGCTCAGTACCTGAGTATTAATGTTGAAAGAATCCTCAGTGAAATGGTCCGAATACAGTTTGTGGGAAACAGTAGGTGCAAAGTTTTTTTTCAACAGGTGTTCTGTAAAGTTGTCCTACGAAGCCTACTGCGCATGCGCAGGTGAGCCCACACTTTCCTCAGCTTCGGGTCCTTGGGGAATGCAAAAAAACTTACTCCAGGGCATTTCCCATTGGAATTATTGCAACCATAAGCAGCACAATACACCATGATGTCCAATGTATGATGTCCAATGTACTTTAAAGACTATAAAAACAATTTTCTTGTCATCCACTTCTCCATTCATCTACCCGGTTGTGCTGTGCCCGAAAGTTTTTGTGACGTATGATCACGTGACAGCGTCTCTTCCGGTTGCAAAAAATGCATATCGGAAGTCGAGCAGAAATGCCATATAATCATCACGAATATAACGATTTTGCTGAATTTAATAGATGATTTTGTATTTGTTGATGCAATTAATTCATATTTTTAATGGAAAGAAACTGATATAGCGTGCTTTTATGTTTCATGTCCCATATCCTTTAATGAGGCCGTGATCACCTCGTTTATCACAAGACACACTAGGGCTTGATCATTTTGATAGACTGAATACTCAGCAGAGAAAATTCACATTTCTGGAGTGACTTTGTTGCAAATCGATATCCGATGTCGTGTTTAAATCCTCCATCATACGGAACGGCAGCAAGTCTTGTTTGTGTAAAATTTCGCCTGCTTTTCTTAAGCTGCATGTATGTCTCGGTATGGTCTGAAATGTTATTCGATATATTTAAAGCAATGGCAGACTTTCACGTGACGTCATCGTAACTGCGGATTTGTTGATGCAGTCGTGTTGCCAGGCGAGCTTTCTGTTTGACAACGAGTGGCTGGAAGCCAAATTCAGTAAACATCTGTAGATAAACTTGTCGAAGTTCCATCCAAAAGAACAATTCCAGAGACCTGTAGTGCTTTTGGATGTAATAACAGATGTGGAGATAAGCCTCATTTAACTTTTCATCGCTTCCTGGCGAACCCAGAAAGACGAGAAAAATGGCGAGGTGCAGTTAAACGGGAAGACTGGATGATAAAGCATTCCCGTGTGTGTGGAGAACGTTTTTATATCAGGTTAGTGCGAAGGCTCTGTGCAGCGTTAAAATGTAGATCTGGATTTGGGCTTCGGACACGATATTTTTTATTTGACCTAACGCTTGGTTTGACGAGCAGCATGTTTATGTACTGATAATGTAGACGAGGCTAAACACCATAAAATATGCTAGATCTAGGCCCTGGCTTGTTTGTTACTATTAGAAGTCTGCATTTGAGCTCACCTTTGCCGTAACGTATTTTTCTTTATCAGGAATTTCCTTGAACATTCCGGCACGAAACCTGCCTCGAAATATCGGTCGACATCTGTACTTTTGTAAGCCTTTAGCATCAACGGTGTATTTAGAAATCCCAAATGCTAAATAGTTCAGGATGTCGTAGTGTCCCAAATCTGGTAGCTGGTTTGCCGAACACTTCAAGTGGAATAAATACATTTGTGGGTAAATTAAGAAGAAGCCTTTATTTTTGTCACATGTACACTCAAACACAGCGAAATTCCTCCTCTGCATTTAACCCATCTGAAGCAGTGAAGGTGCACGCACACACAGAGAGGGAGAGAGAGAGAGAGAGAGAGAGCGCGCAGTAGGCAGAATAAATAAATACGTTTGTGGGTAAATTCTATGGATCTGTGATAGGGCTGGGAATCGATCCAGGTTTCCTGGATCGATTCGATTCCGATTCATAAGGTCACGATCCGATTCGATCCGATATCGATCTACTTAGATATTGCTGAGTCCAGCAGTCGCAGGTCAACGCCACCCTCTCGGCAGAGTTCAGTGAATGTGCAAGTGTGTCTTTTTTTTGTTTTCGCATACATTTTTGGGATAATAGTTTTGCTCAAATGTTTGCGACGGGGCAGAACATAGCGTGGTTCCAGTCTCTTCACCTGTAGTTTGAATCCAGCATTTTCTACGACACTGTAGGGGCATAGGTCTTTACTAATAAATATCCCGACACCCTCGGTTATGCTCAAGGCATGCTGAGAATTTGAAGGAAATTTAACACCAAATGCCTTCTCCAGTGCAGTTTGATTCGACGCAGGTTTAGCTGAAACTGTGTCGGCGTGGTGCCTGGATAAGTGGTTGCGGAGATTGGTTGTATTGCCACTATATTTTACCTCTATGTGGCACAGTTTGCACACTGCTTTTGTTCTGTCGAGTTCGTCTCTGTCCTCGTAACGTTTGAATCCAAAGTAATGCCATACATCAGCTTTCAGGCCAGGCGGTGATTTTAGCTGTGCAGCTTCAGCCATCTCGCGTTCTTAAGTTTCGGTTTCGTTTGCCGGCACCCGCTTTTTATAGCGGTCCTTGCGCGGTCGAGAAAATAGTGCCTATAGCCACCTGGAAGAGATCGATCCACACATTTTTGAATCGATCTCATATTTTTTGAACGTGAATCGATATCGGATCGTGGATCGATCTTTTGAACCCAGCCCTAATCTGTGATGCCTGCATGTTTCAGCTTTTGGATGTAACATGATCTGCTGGTATAAAATACATTTTTAATCGTTTCAGAGAGATTGTACTGACTGGAGTCATCTCGAGTTTCGTTATTAATGGTCACGGCTGTTTCGTTGTTTGCCCGGCAATATGGCAGACGCCACGTGATGAGCAAAAATATGTGACATCAGTGAAAGACCTCTTAAGGTAGTTTGATAGTGAATTCTAGTTTTTGTCTGCTATAAGCAGTGTCGGGCAAGTTACTTCAAAATGTTTTGCGTTATTTATTACTTGTTACTGTCATTTTCAAGTAATTCGTTACATTACAATATTACTGTATTTAAAATGTAAGGCATTACACTACTATTGCATTACTTTTAAGTTACTCTCACCAAAATAACTGGAAGTATGGATTTGGCAATCTAAATGTAGCTCAAGACGCTCAGTTAGCTCATCACACATCCAGTGGAAGGTGATGTGGTATCTGACTGAGCTACGGTAGGCTTATGGTTAAAAACAGTAGGATATAATAGCCACAGTGATGGCTCATGGCACAATACAAGGAACAATCATCGCAAGAACAGACAAAAGGTCAAAGTCTGGCAACTTGTGATAGAAATACTGTAACTTTAGGCCTATTCATATTAACATTAATCGAACTGTATTGTAATGTCTAATGATAGGATACAAAATTAGCATTTCTATGCCTTTATTGTTTAAGTTTACGGCATTAAGCATAGTTTATGCTTCATAAAAAAAAAAAAAAGATTAGCCCTAAAGCCTAGGCCACAACTAGACGTACGATTTTTTGGCCGTGCGATTTTTGGCGTTTCCCAAATCGCTGCGTTTTTTTTGTTCATGGAGAAAGACGCACATTGGCCGTAAGTTTGTCTTGCAACCTGAAAAAAACGTAAGCGCCTGTAAAGTTTGTTTGACATGACAAAGGACATCTGCGGCCAGTCTACAGCTCGAAAATCAGCACGTCACACGCGCGCCCTCTGTGCGTTTCACGTACGCCCTCCGTGCGTTTCTTGTGTTTTTTGCACGTAGACCGGCCGTCGGAGCACGTACGGCCTGTTGTGACCTAGGCTTAAAGGATATGACTCCGTCATTTCAGAAATTTAACAAAAATGAACATCATATGGCAAATCGTAGCCTACAATAAAACTGGCCTGAAAAAAAAAAAACCCACAAGCCTTTTAAATCACGGCTAGACAATGACTATTAGCTATATGAGGCTACCCAGGGCGGCACGGTGGTGTAGTGGTTAGCGCTGTCGCCTCACAGCAAGAAGGTCCGGGTTCGAGCCCCGTGGCCGGCGAGGGCCTTTCTGTGTGGAGTTTGCATGTTCTCCCCGTGTCCGCGTGGGTTTCCTCCGGGTGCTCCGGTTTCCCCCACAGTCCAAAGACATGCAGGTTAGGTTAACTGGTGACTCTAAATTGAGCGTAGGTGTGAATGTGAGTGTGAATGGTTGTCTGTGTCTATGCGTCAGCCCTGTGATGACCTGGCGACTTGTCCAGGGTGTACCCCGCCTTTCGCCCGTAGTCAGCTGGGATAGGCTCCAGCTTGCCTGCGACCCTGTAGAACAGGATAAAGCGGCTACAGATAATGAGATGAGATGAGGCTACCCAGTCACATTTTGAAAAACGGAATTAGAAATAAAATCCAAGTGCTTTTAATGATATTGAAGTGCTTAGGCCTCGAAGAAAAGGCAGCTCAATCACTTTAGTCTGACTTCCGACCAGAAAAAAAACTCGGTTATACAGGACAAAAAAGTAAACAAACTGTCAGCATATCTTCAACAATGTACTCTGCCACAAGTCTCCTAACCTCCTGAGGCTGAAGGAGCATCTCAGAGCGGCAGAACGTTAATTTTAGCTGCTTTGTGATTTTATCGCCACTCTCATCCTCCGCTTGCTTCCTTGCTAACTTCATGTTACTATGGCACCTCTGTAAATGCTTAGTTAAATTACTGGTGCTATTTCGGGAAGTGGACAGTTCTTTAGGTTTAGCACACACAGTGCATTTGACCACGATGTTCTTCACATCCTTATTTTTCACAAACTTAAAGTAATGGGCATGTGCCCATCTAGAGAATGTGCTATCTGATGTTAGATCAGCTGCAGGTTCACTCATCTCTCTCTCCTGTCTGACTAGCCTAAAGGAAAAGGAAGTGAAACATTTTGCGCGGGCGTTTCACCTCTGCTGATCTCGCGGTGATTTTGGCGAATTTGTACAGTATGAAGGGGAAAAAAACAAAACAAAACCCACCACTTCATTCCAGGTTAAAAATGCATTGTAACGCCTGTTACTGACATTTGTACCGAGTAAAATATTACCAATTTTTTTTTCTGTAATGCATTTCATTACCGCAAAAAGCAATGCATTACAGTAATTTGTGACTTTTGTAACGCGTTACTCCCAACACCGGCTATAAGCATGTTCCATCTCTTGATTCTGAAACGCATCTCTGATGTTATGAGTGCGATCAACAATGCAACGTTAACAGATCATAACATTTTAAATACAACCCCGGTTCCAAAAAAGTTGGGACAAAGTACAAATTGTAAATAAAAACGAAATGCAATGATGTGGAAGTTTCAAAATCCCATATTTTATTCAGAATAGAACATAGATGACATATCAAATGTTTAAACTGAGAAAATGTCTCATTTAAAGAGAAAAATTAGGTGATTTTAAATTTCATGACAACAACACATCTCAAAGTTGGGACAAGGCCATGTTTACCACTGTGAGACATCCCCTTTTCTCTTTACAACAGTCTGTAAACGTCTGGGGACTGAGGAGACAAGTTGCTCAAGTTTAGGGATAGGAATGTTAACCCATTCTTGTCTAATGTAGGATTCTAGTTGCTCAACTGTCTTAGGTCTTTTTTGTCGTATCTTCCGTTTTATGATGCGCCAAATGTTTTCTATGGGTGAAAGATCTGGACTGCAGGCTGGCCAGTTCAGTACCCGGACCCTTCTTCTACGCAGCCATGATGCTGTAATTGATGCAGTATGTGGTTTGGCATTATCATGTTGGAAAATGCAAGGTCTTCCCTGAAAGAGACGTCATCTGGATGGGAGCATATGTTGCTCTAGAACCTGGATATACCTTTCAGCATTGATGGTGTCTTTCCAGATGTGTAAGCTGCCCATGCCACACGCACTAATGCAACCCCATACCATCAGAGATGCCGGCTTCTGAACTGAGCGCTGATGACAACTCGTGTCGTCCTTCTCCTCTTTAGTCCGAATGACACGGCGTCCCTGATTTCCATAAAGAACTTCAAATTTTGATTCGTCTGACCACAGAACAGTTTTCCACTTTGCCACAGTCCATTTTAAATGAGCCTTGGCCCAGAGAAGACGTCTGCGCTTCTGGATCATGTTTAGATACGGCTTCTTCTTTGAACTATAGAGTTTTAGCTGGCAACGGCGGATGGCACGGTGAATTGTGTTCACAGATAATGTTCTCTGGAAATATTCCTGAGCCCATTTTGTGATTTCCAATACAGAAGCATGCCTGTATGTGATGCAGTGCCGTCTAAGGGCCCGAAGATCACGGGCACCCAGTATGGTTTTCCGGCCTTGACCCTTACGCACAGAGATTCTTCCAGATTCTCTGAATCTTTTGATGATATTATACACTGTAGATGATGATATGTTCAAACTCTTTGCAATTTTACACTGTCGAACTCCTTTCTGATATTGCTCCACTATTTGTCGGCGCAGATTTGGGGGGATTGGTGATCCTCTTCCCATCTTTACTTCTGAGAGCCGCTGCCACTCCAAGATGCTCTTTTTATACCCAGTCATGTTAATGACCTATTGCCAATTGACCTAATGAGTTGCAGTTTGGTCCTCCAGCTGCTCCTTTTTTGTACCTTTAACTTTTCCAGCCTCTTATTGCCCCTGTCCCAACTTTTTTGAGATGTGTTGCTGTCATGAAATTTCAAATGAGCCAATATTTTGCATGAAATTTAAAAATGTCTCACTTTCGACATTTGATATGTTGTCTATGTTCTATTGTGAATACAAAATCGGTTTTTGAGATTTGTAAATTATTGCATTCCGTTTTTATTTACAATTTGTACTTTGTCCCAACTTTTTTGGAATCAGGGTTGTAATAGTAATAATCATAAAAACCAAGTAAATGTTCGCTCCCAAAGTTATTGGGTTGTCATTCACCCAATAAAGGAAGTGAGCGGAAAGGAAGTGCTCGCTGACCCGAACTGCTCTCGGACGTACAAGTTTCTCTGCGTATCAGACTGATACCCTGATGAACTAAATTTCGTTGTACATTTGTGCAGTGACCAAGTATGAGTAGCACGCTGTGTGAGCACAATCGCTATCAGGCGTGTTAAAATGTAAATAACTTTTCTAGAATTTCACCAAAACTCATTGAATTTTCAGCATTGTAAGAGAACTCCCTAAAGTATTATTCAGCAAAACCCCAGAATGATAGCACAAATCTAGAATTTTTAACAGAATTTTAGTTCTTAAAACTTAACGTAATTATGGACGCCACGCGTAACATTTACACCTATGAAAAATCACTTTGAATGCTGTTTTGAAAGTTTTGATCAAATATTCTCTATAATAAAAAAAATCGCTTAAATATTATAAACACAGTCTTTTAATGTATCAAAAAATAATTTTGATAAAGCAAGGAAATTCGGAAGAAAATTTGTTTTTTCTTTTGCTTGTTGTGCGCGTCACGCTACCAAAATCTAACTAACCCCTTCACGAACAATTCCAACTTTCATGGACTTGTAGTGCGAATAAACCTTTCAAAAAATATATATAATACTTCTCACCCAGTAAATTAGAATCCTGGTGATTTATATCCTCGTAGCTTCAGTAGATCTAGAGATTTAGTCGATTTAGTAAATCCCAAACGCTGTGAAACACGCCAGCCATCTATGGTGAGAAGTGCTGCTGTAGTTGAGAAACTCTCATTTCTCCCGCTTCCAACTAACTCCGTGACCCATACCAAAATAACAATGTCACGCTCATCACTTAAGGATGATTTATGCCAAGTTTCACGGAAAAATACAGTGAAATAAACTTGCTAGAAGCATTTTTCAAAATCCCAAACATTATGAAACATTTCTTGTAGGGCAGACCAGGGCATTTTCCGGCCCGCGGGCCGCATCCGGCCCTTTGGTTCATTCTGACCGGCCCGCATAAGGTTAATTAGAAATTACAAAATAAACGTATTTTCTAATTTTACCTCATGCATGGACTGAATGTGCATTGTTTTTATTTTGAAGTTGTGTTCAACAAAAACGCAATGCGCGCGACATGAAATTCCACGAAACCTAATCCCGCGATAACTACTTCCGTAATTTGTCCAGACCAACCACAAACTTGTACGTCATCCTTCAAACGGTCCAGCCAATCACATAGCGTGATGTCACCAGCAGGTGCCGGAGCCCGAGCCGATCTGTAGATCTGATACCTACACCGAATCGACGTTTTCAGTGATGAAATTTAACAAATCCAGGTATAGATCCTCTCTCACCCATAATCATTTGTCAGCTGTGCTTCGCATCTCCACCTCAGACATTCAACCTGACTCTGATGCACTCGTTAAAGACCAACAGAGACGAGATTTCTCTCACTGAACAAATAAAAAACTGAAAAACACCAAATGAGGTGATTAGACTACAAATGTGGGCATCATTATTATAATATGATGTATCTTGCTTAATATTTGGAGTAGAAAGACAATATTGTGATGTCTTTGTGTTTTGGGGTGAATGTGACTGAAAAAAAAATGGTACAAACGTTCACATTTTGTTAACCATTGTTTTGGGAAATTTGATTGAATAAATGACATTTTTTGTAAGGCAACCTCTTTTTTTCCATACTCTTACCAGCTTGTAAAAACAATGTTATTTACTGCTTTATATAAAGAAATACAATTAATATTATGCAGAATTTAATTCAGCCTTTTGGTCCGGCCCTCCACAAAATTCTGTTTCTCATGTGGCCCCATGGAAAAAATAATTGCCCACCCCGGTTGTAGGGTTTCAGGTTACAAATTTCGAGAATAGAGAAATTGCAGCGCAAAAGTTTGCCACTAAACTCGCGAAAATACTCCATCCTAGCGAGTTTCACAACCGAACTAGGCTACGTGACAGTCCGTGACCACCCAGGAATGTTCTAGAAGGTATGCTTCTAGGCACGTGCGATTGAGAAAGATGCCACGTGAAGGTAGTAAAGGTAGTATTTCCACTGTCTTATGACGTTTTTGCTTGTTTTAGCACGATAAACAATGCATTATGGGTAATCATTAAAATGCTGATTTCAAGGTTAAAATGGGTAAAAACAACTAATTTACCGTAAAATACCAAATAATAGCCGAGTTCCAATTAACCGCCGAGTTCCCTTTAACGGCCGGGTGTACGCGTGTGTTGTGACAAATAAAGGCCGGTTCCGAATACTCGCCGGGGTCTAAAAAAAAAAAAGCGTCCGAACGTTCTATCTAGAATCTTGAGGCCCAGCACTTTTCTGGTTTTCTGGTGTTTAAACGATTTTGCATTGCATAGTTTTCTACCGAAACAATATGAATGAATGAATGAATGAATGAAATTATTTCTATAATACTGTTTACAACATTTTGTTACGTGATAATAAACATGCCATTTCAATGTTATAATCTTGGTCTACCGTAATATTTCTTGAGGAATGCAACTCCGTAACTTTTGACAGATGTCTTAGCCAATTACGTTTGACATGGGTGTGTGGGATATCACTTACGTCATCGAATGAGGAATACCCCTTTGGGTATACCCAACGAAAGCCAGCGTGTGCGGTGACATTGAGGACTGCGGGTTTCCAAGGTTGGACTGCTGCTTCTGTTAAACGACCTAAATTGCCGAATGCATGCGTCAAAGCACACACTGAGTTTTATTAAAGACCTTATACCATTTCACTTGCCCTTACCCATTCGGATCTGGAAGACGCTTTACAAAAAAGGTGAGCGCGTTCTAACATGCATTTCAGTCTGCTCGCGGCCAATCTAATCCAAGGGGCCTTTTCAACAAGTAATCTGTCGTGCAAGTTGGGCAGAAGCACGCGTCAGGCAGGCAACATGTAGGCCTACAAGTCAGTAACCTATTCAACTAACTTTCATCCGAACTTTAAGTTTTCTACGGGGTCGAGCCACCGTACCAACTCACTCGGGGAATAGGCTCATATCGGCCAAATAGGGAGACGTCTTGGAGAGAAACGTGATGCAAGATGACAGTATGTAGCCACTGCAGGTCACTTATTTTTCAGCATAAGAAAAAACCCTTTGGTTTGACACTTCGCACCCTAATTATGTTGCTTCAACGTCGCGCCCTCCATGCAATTTCAGATTGACAGACATCGCGAAGCGCAAAGGGTGGAGGGAGGCTGCATGGGTGAGGGTGATAGCAAGTGACCATAACTTTGCAGAGTAATTAAATCACAGTGCTGCGCACAGACAATGGTGTGGTTTCTTGATTATTTTGTAAAGCATGCGCTTAACTAGTCATTAACAGGAAAAGGTGTGTGATTTATCCTTTATCCACCCCGACTGTGCCATGCGAAGATGCATTCTGCGTCTTCAAAATTCCCCAAAGTCGGCACCGTGCTATCTGTAATCTAACTCTAAACAAACTGTAAGTTATACTGGTTAAAAGTAGGCCCATCTGAGAATGATTTTTTTCCCCGTTTTGAGGTAGATTTTGGGGAAGGTGTTTGTGAAGAAGGAATTAATCGCCTGTTCCAAATAGCCGCCTAGTCTCTAATACGCGCCGGGTCTCTTACGTGATTGAGACAAATAATCGCCCGGGCTATTATTTGGTATTTTACGGTATATAGATATTGTAAAAATTGTGCCTAATAGTTATTTCAGTACATAAAATCAAAACCTGAATTTTTAATTTTTTTCCCTACGTTACACCATTGTGCATCTATAGCATGCTACTCATCCAAGGCGTTCTGTTCTAGACCACATATTGGCATCGATGCGTCCCCAAACGTCATGATGGATTCCTGCTGCAAGTGCTTGAGTACTCGTGGCTGTACCTGGTACACACTAATCAGTATAAGTATATAAAGTCTTCAATCCCTGAATCTCTCATTTTAAATCCCTCTCAATAACCCCTCCCACACACACACATGCACGCACGCCAACTGTGTAGGTGACGGCGTCCGTAACACACACATCATGCTTTGTACTGGGAGAGGGCGGAGCTCGTGTAGCGCTCTAGGCTGACTGGCACGGTGTCTCCATGTAGAAGAAAGCGAAATTCGCAGCAACTGAAAAGGAACATCATTTGCATGAGTTAGCTTCTCACCTCGTTCTTACTTTCCATATTGGAGCTAAAAGTGCACTGGGTTTCCTGTCTATCCTGTTTTGTTTGTTTAGAAGATTTTAGAGCGGTTTCTAGGTCAGTGGCCCTGGTAACAACTTGTCTTGACCTGACTGAAAACAAAGCGGATGTGATTTCTTTTTGAGTGCAGATGGTTTCGCTGATCGAGCCCAGTGTAGCAGCTGCAGTACATTCAGATGAGCTCAAGGTTAAGTGTCTGCATTTTTTAATATGGTGGATTTAAAAAAAAAAATTTTTTTTCTTCCACTGGCTGTTCCAGCCGGCATACGGGCTTAAAAACGCCTTTGTAGTAACTGGCTGATTTGATCCTGTGCCATCTCCGTTGCTGAGTTCTCACATTAGTGAGCGTATGCTTGCGTATGCATGTGCTAAAGCCAACCCGATATGCCTCGGCACATAAGGAGCGATTATTAGATAGCCGAGTGAGAGAGGAGAGATGATGAGCTTGGTGTGGTGCAGAGGAACAGGCAGTGCCATGACCGACGTGCGCTATCTTTTACCTCCCGACTTTTTCGAGTTTTGCTGCAGTCCATCCAAATGGCGAACATTTCATACCTGTGTTTATTTATTGGGGGTGAGGGAATCTCTGCGCATCGATTCGACACCTTTTTATTGTTCATTATGAGGTGCAATTCTAAAATGGGGCGTTAATTTGCAGTTTTATTGAAGGTTTTGTTTATTTTTCACCAGTGAGGTTTTGTCCAGGTAGCTTTTAATGGAAAATGACTTCCATATAAATATGGTGATGTAAAAGTCTCATTGTGGGGCTTTTTGTGCTCTAGCAGACGAGTGACCTTTTTTTTTTAATGAAAGATCATGGGATAATTTTTTCAAATTTTATTACAAAAAACAAAACCTCAAAACAATTATTCTTGCCAGTGTATTACTGGATGTACCAGGAGCTCTTAGGAGGAGTGTGTAAAGTATAATATGGGACTCACTGTCTCACGCTTTCTTACCCTCACTTCCATTTGCTTTCTCTCTCCTCCCTCCCTCCTTCCCTCCCTCCCTTCCCTGATTGGCTGCGTCTCCTGCAAACACACCATAAGAAAGACCTCTTTCATTTTGTGGCATCATGATGATGCTTGATGTATCAGAATCAGCACATATGAGTATTTGCATCGGGCTGAAGTCTCATCACATTCTGTGGAGGACGGCCCCATATGGACAGTTAAAGGAGAACTGAAGGCAAATTTTTTTTTTTTTTTAAATTCTCAAAATTTCATTTTATTAAATATCGGAGTGCATTTTTGATCGCTATTTTGTCGCTGCTATAGCAAGTTATGAGTGTTTGAAATGCGCTCTGTAATATATCAGTCCATATGTCAAAGCGATGGCCGTAAACGAGATTCGTCGAGACCTGTGTGAGACATCGTAGGACGGAAGTAAAACGTAGAGCGGAAATCAAAGCGACCGACATCCACCAACGTTGTCAAAAGACGCGCGCGCCCTCTTTCGAATGCTGACGTAATCAAGCCGGAAGTTTCCCTGTGTCCGAAATCGCTCCCTACTCACTATATAGTGTGGACGCCATTTTGTAGTGCTGTCCGAAACCTTCATGAGGATTATCTGGGAAATGCGCTGTATTTATCACAAAAATACATGCATGTATTTATTATTTCGAAAACCCATCAGCTGCCCGATCTGGCACGTTTTAATTGCGCAACAGTAATGACGTAAATACCAGCGCGACGGACTCGTCCTTATCCTGTCGTCCTTTTCAACTCTTCTCCACTCCACATCGATTCGAAGTCGTATTGAATAATCTACATCGCTGGTGAAGCTGGCAGATCTCGAAATTAATCTAAATTGGAATGATATCTGGCCGCTGCATAAACAGTTTTCAAAATGGCGGCGCCGACACTTCACGTTTAAAGTCTCGCACAAGTCTCATGAAGATCGTGCGGACAAGCGACGCCTGCCGCGGACCATACGAACTACATTCAACACGGCTAAAGGCCGATAAGTGTAATATAATTATGCCAATACGAGTCACGATATAAGGTTACTAAAACCGAAAACGTAATTGAATAACACGTTAATTAAGAAATAAAGCAAGTTTAAAAATGACTTCGGTTCTCCTGTAAAAGACACACTTGGAAGATGTCGTCTTTGGACTCTTACAGTTTTGCTCTGATGGCTGAGGACTACAGCTGTCATGAACAGTTTATAACTTGAACAAAATAGACTTCCTGTTAAAACCAGAATGAACTTCCTGGTTACACAGCTGTACTTTGTGACCATATACTGTAGGTCACAGTTATAGAAGCGAGTTATTCATAATCCCGCGATGAGGAGGAGTTCCTTTTCGAGTCTGGTTCCTCTCAAGGTTTCTTCACGTCGTCTGAGGGAGTTTTTCCTTGCCTCCGTCTCCTCAGACTTGCTCATCGGGGTAAATAAATTGATTAGGGATAAAATTAGTTCATATATTTTCAAGTCTTTATTTTTCTGTAAAGCTGCTTTGTGAGGCTGTGGGTCTGTTGTGAAAAGCGCTATACAAATAAACCGACTTGCGTATTTCCTGCTCGTGCTGACACGGCACTGACTGAATTACTCTTACAACACCAACAGGGCGGCGACTCCTATCAGCCCCGGAACATCATTAGATATTTATGGCCCTTTTCCACTACCCTTTTTCAGCTCGCTTCAGCTCGCTTCAGCTCACTTCAGCCCGACACGGCTCGCCGTTTCGACTACCACAGAACAGCACGACTCAGCTCGCTTCAGCCCTACTCAGCACCCAAAACTCGCACGGTTTTGGAGTGGGGCTGAAGCGAGCCAAACCGAGCTGAGTGAGGCTGGGGGCATGAGCAGACACTCCCCTGTGCACTGATTGGTGAGGAGGAGTGTCCTCACATGCCCACACACGCCCCGCGAGCACGCTGGGATCTGTAAACACCGTAAACCCGGAAGAAGAAGAGTTACGAATTACGAGAATTTCTGAAGCCTTATGTGCCTCGCCTCATCTATACGCTCTTGCCAGTATCTGTTGGCGTTGTCGGTGACAACAAGCCACAGCACCAAGACCAGCAACACTAACGACTCCATGTCCTCCATGTTTATTGTTTACTATCCGGGTCATGAGACTACCGCTTAAAAGCTCACTGATGTCACTGTTTGCGCCGCTTAACGACATCACATGACGTCCACCCACTTTCGCTAACTCCACCCAATGTGTCCACCCACTTCCAGCCAGCATGGTTCAGCGCGGTTGTAGTCGAAATGCAACTCCAACAGCCCCGCTCAGCTCGACTCAGCCCAACTCAGCACGGCACGGCTCAGCCCGACTCAGCCGCGTTTGTAGTGGAAAAGCGGCATTAGTAAGAGTGTCTCTCAGCTTCTCCTTTGCGTCCGTCCATCCATCCATCCATCCATCCTTCTCTCAAATTACATAAAATGTATTGCTGTTTTAACTCTTCTGGCTCATTATTACCTAGTAGGTAACTATAGTATTTTTTTTCTTCATATGATGGGATAAAAATGACCCTTCAAATTAGAAAACCACTTCAAAACTGTGTATAAGAAGAAGAAGCCTTTATTTGTCACATTCACACTCGGGCACAGTGAAATTCATCCTCTGTTGATGAATTTCCAACATTGTCAAGTCAAGTTTGTTTGTATAGCGCTTTTAACAATAAACATTGTCGCAAAGCAGCTTTACAGAATTTGAATGACTTAAAACATGAGCTAATTTTATCCCTAATCTATCCCCAATGAGTGAGCCTGTGGCGACGGTGGCAAGGAAAAACTCCCTCAAACGACATGAGGAAGAAACCTCGAGAGGAACCAGACTCAAAAGGGAACCCATCCTCATTTGGGCAACAACAGACAGCCTGACTATAACATTAACAGTTTTTTTTTTTTTTTTTTTTTAAAGATATTTTTTTGGGCTTTTTGCACCTTTATTGGATAGGACAGTGCAGAGACAGGAAATGAGCGGGAGAGAGAGAGACGGGAAGGGATCGGGAAATGACCTTGGGCCGGAATCGAACCCGGGTCGCCCGCATTCATGGTATGGCGCCTTAACCACCTGAGCCACGACGCCCCCAACATTAACAGTTTTAACATGAAGCCAGTTTCGTTGATGTAACTCTTCATTGATGGAAACTTGAGTGCAAAACTGTTCATGACGACCGCAGTCGTAAAGTTAGCAAGTCAACTGTAGTCCTCAGCCATAAAAGCATTACTGTGAAGAGTCCAGAGTGTCTTCCAAGTGTGACTTTCAACTGTCCATATGGGGCCGTCCTCTACAGGAGCAATGCGATAAAACTCCGACCAGACACAGGGCACCAGGATGGATCAAGCGGGTCCGAGGAGCAGAAGAGGTCAGCATTTCGATCCCAGGACCGACATGTAACTCAGAGGGACAGATTGGGGGGGACAGGTTGTTAGGTATGCCCTAAAAACGACACAAGTATTAAATCTGTGTGGTAGGCTCGCAGAGACGAGAGTCTTGACATCAGGCATAATACACAACAATGGCATGTTAATATGGTTAAAAAATATCATGACCTGCTCTGGCTGGATGCTTGATTGGGTGATGGGAGCACACTCCTCAGCAATGATGGGTACATTTGGTATTGGAAGAAATTCATCCAATACTTCATTTCTAGTATTGTTTAATTCTTATATTATTTTTATTTTTCTCTCTTCTTCCCCCTTTATTTTATGTAATTTTATTTTCTATTGTTTACTGTTTTGCCTTTACCTCTGTAAAGCACATTGAACTGCCACTGTGTATGAAATGCGCTATATAAATAAACTTGCCTTGCCTCTGCATTTAACCCATCTGAAGCAGTGAACACACGCACAAGGGCACTTCAGCCCAAGGCCACTCCATGTTAACCTAACCGCATGTCTTTGGACCGTAGGGGAAACCCACACAGACAAACATGCAACCCTCCCCCCCGTCGTCAGCCACTGGGCTCGAACCTACAGCCTTCTTGCTGTGAGGAGACGGCGCTAACCACTACACCACCGTGCCGCCGTAAGTGTCCATTAACCCTCCCAAAATCCCTGACCAATCAACTCGACGAAAACGATACAAGATCCAACGGCACCAAAGTTGCACCCTTGTACAGACTTGAGCGAATCAAGTAGGTGTGAGGAAAACATATGAATTATTTCAAGCGCTTGTGCTGTCTTGGCTTTGCTCTCTCAGCACCTGAGATCCTCCATATTTTCTCTCTGGGACTCAACATTGAGCTTCGGAGACTTGGTTCTGTCGTTTAATAACGCTTTGTTACATCTGCCGTTCTCCTGTGTTAATTCGATTCTGTTCTCAGATCTGTATTGCCACGTCAGATCGCATTAGTCGGGATGAGCGTCTCATTCCGTCGTTCATGTCTTGAGAGAATTCTGTGCAGAAGTGATTTCAATGTCTCATTCCATCGCACTGTGGTTCCAAATGAATGTGTATCTCCATTTCTTTAGACGTTTAGTAAGATTGTGTCTCAGCTTCTCCGTTCCATCCATCCATCCATCCATCCATCCATCCATCCATCCATCCATCCGTATTGCTGTAGTGAAGGGGTCAGATGTGGCATCGATCGCCAGGGTGTGCAGCTCTTAGCCTGTGCTGCGCTGACAGGTTATCACTCCTATCAGAGCTGTGCTGCTGCCCAGTGTTTTCACAGATTTATACCTAGTGTCTTTCTGAATGGAGAAGGGTTTGCGTTACACAGGAACAGATAAGATAAGCCGTATCGCAATACCTTTCTAGTTTCTTGTCCCTCAATCCCTTTCACTTCTGACGTGTCTCATTTCTCTTTCCGACTTCTTCAGCAAATGTCAGTAAAGTACACGCAATCTCCAAGAACACGTTCTCGTTCATGATTGTGGTGTTGGGTGTGTTTTTTTTTATTCTCTTGGTTACTTTCCATAATACCCAGGCACCATATATGGTGGGATCCTGAATTGTCTCTGGCTGCTTAAGCACATTCTGATGCCTTATTTGAACCGAGTTAAAGGGAGTCTCCATCACTTCCACTTTATCCTTGGCAGAAGCTGCTTTTCTCTCTCTCTCTCTCTCTCTCTCTCTCTGAGGATTACGAAGATCTACAGCACTGCAGTGACGAGAGGTTCTGTTGTATTTGCTTATCAAAGAGCTGCATCATGTTCTCTTTTAGTATTCTGTCGTCCATCCTCCCGCAAGCCCTGAAAGCTACTTCGTTCGCGTACGCCCACCGGTCACTTTATTAGGAACACTCATCCGCCAGCTGTTTCGTGCAGTTCTCTAATCGGCCGACCCCTTGACAGCAGCACAATCCATAAAATCCTGCAGATACAAATCAAGAGCTTCAGTTAATGTTCACTTCAAACATCAGAATGGGGAAAAATTGTGATCTCAAATACCCCTTTTCCACCAAAGCAGTTCCAGGGCTGGTTCGGGACCAGTGCTTAGTTTGGAACCGGGTTTTCTGTTTCCACTGACAAAGAACTGGCTCTGGGCCAGAAAAACCAGTTCCAGGGTAGCACCAGCTCTTTGCTGGGCCAGAGGAAAGAACTGCTTATGTCAGCGGAGGGGAGGGGGGGGGCGGAGTTGTTAAGACCAACAACAATAGCAATACCGCGAGAGGGTGCCATTTTTAAATAAGCGACGAGATATCATGGATGCAGGGCGGCACGGTGGTGTAGTGGTTAGCGCTGTCGCCTTACAGCAAGAAGGTCCGGGTTCGAGCCCCGTGGCCGGCGAGGGCCTTTCTGTGCGGAGTTTGCATGTTCTCCCCGTGTCCGTGTGGGTTTCCTCCGGGTGCTCCGGTTTCCCCCACAGTCCAAAGACATGCAGGTTAGGTTAACTGGTGACTCTAAATTGAGCGTAGGTGTGAATGTGAGTGTGAATGGTTGTCTGTGTCTATGTGTCAGCCCTGTGATGACCTGGCGACTTGTCCAGGGTGTACCCCGCCTTTCGCCCGTAGTCAGCTGGGATAGGCTCCAGCTTGCCTGTGACCCTGTAGAAGGATAAAGTGGCTACAGATAATGAGATGAGATATCATGGATGCAGTAAAGCAGCAGTCGTCCATTATTGTTGTTGCTGCTGCTTCTTCTTCTTCTCCATGTTGTTGCTTCGATGTTTGTGCCAAGGTTTATGCAAACACAGCGACGTAACTGACGTATACAGTGACGTAATGACGTGGCTCCCCTTAGCACCCCGAGCTATGGAAAAGCAAACTGGTTCTCAGCTGGTTCGCAAGTTGAACGAGTTGTGAACCAGCACCAGCACTGGCCCCAAACCAGCCCTGGAACTGATTTGGTGGAAAAGGGGCATCAGTGTGACTTTCATTGTGGCATGGGTGTTGGTTTGAGTCTTTCAGAAACTGGGGTTTTCACACACCACAGACTCTAGAGTTGACACAGAATGGTGCGAAAAACAAAAAACACTGAGTGAGTGACAGTTCTGTGGGCGGAAACAAACGCCTTGTTGATAAGAGAGGTCAGAGGAAAATGGCCAGATTGGGTCGAGCTGCCAGGAAGGATATAGCAACTCTTTACAACCGTGGTGAGCAGAAAAGCATCTCGGCATGCAACAGCAGAAGACCATACTGGGTTCCACTGCTGCAGCCAAGAACAAGAATCTGAGAATCAAGCACAGGTTCCTGTTAAAGTGGCCGATGAGTGTATGTGTAAAAAAAAAAAAAAAAAAGCATAATTCAACAACAAATAAGATGTCAAATAATTGTTTAAAACATAAGTTTATTATTATTATTAGCCTCGTATTAAATCTGTGTAATGGTATTCCTGTAGTGAGGGTGTCCTGTAATTGAGGGAGCTGGAATTGGGCACTGGTTCTGAGTGTGTACACACTGTCCGTCTGCAATTAGCCTACAGTGGTGCTTGAAAGTTTGTGAACCCTTTAGAATTTTCTAGATTTCTGCATGAATATGACCAAAAACATCATCAGATTTTCACACAAGTCCTAAAAGTAGATAAAGAGAACCCAGTTAAACAAATGAGACAAAAATATTAGACTTGGTCATTTATTCATTGAGGAAAATGATCCATATCCGTGAGTGGCAAAAGTATGTGAACCTCTAGGATTAGCAGTTAATTTGAAGGTGAAATTAGTCAGGTGTTTTCAATCAATGGGATGACAATCAGGTGTGAGTGGGCACCCTGTTTTATTTAAAGAACAGCGATCTATCAAAGTCTGATCTTCACAACACATGTTTGTGGAAGTGCATCATGGCACGAACAAAGGAGATTTCTGAGGACCTCAGAAAAAGCGTTGTTGATGCTCATCAGGCTGGAAAAGGTTACAAAACCATCTCTAAAGAGTTTGGACTCCACCAATCCACAGTCAGACAGATTGAGTACAAATGGAGGAAATTCAAGACCATTGTTACCCTCCCCAGGAGTGGTCGACTAGAGCTGTGCAATATATCGTATTTTTATCACGATATCGATATTGGTGTCAAACGATATCAAAATTCATAATATCGATATGAAACGATTTTTTGTCATTTGTAAGGTAAAACAACCCTTCTGTCCCCTAAGGCACACCGTAGCCTTGTATACGTCATCCATTCTACTCCCGCGATATCTCCGCAACAGTAAAAAATCAGTTCTTCTGTTTTCATACGTGTCGGGTGATTTGATATATTGATTTGTTAATATGTTGTTTGATTTGCTTGCTAATAGTTATAATAATACAATTAACATATATTTACGTCATATTTTTGGATGTGGGACTGGGTAATGTAAAAATGGCATCTACGGAAGAAAACAAGCACAACAATATTAGCACATATCCAGCTTGCTAGCTGTGTTAGATGTGTTAAACCGTGTGGATTTAAGTGGAATAATTGCGAGTCGTCCTGTGGTCAAGGCAGCGTTTTAAGGTAAGGCAGTTTGGTTATTAATGTTGCCCGCCGCGGCATGTTTACTTGGGTTCATTTGATTTTGACTTGTGCATCTGCAGCTCGCATCATGCTTTGAAGTAGGTTCTGCTAAGGACGGGTTTATTGCGCGATGTAGACGGACTCAGATGTAATTACATTGTTTTTAAAATTCCGTGCGCTTAAAACGGTGTCCCCCTGCTAATCATGTAGCCCTAATCATGTGTTGCTTTTACTTTTCGAGTGAAATATCTCTGCAAATGGTATTTCAATGCTGACATGCCAAAAAGATAGCGGAGTCCACATTTGGAAGATGAAGGAAGAGAAGCCTGATGCTTGAAAATAAATCGCTTAATCCACAACGCATATCTGTATTTGAGACATAACCTGCAACTAGTGGGGATGTTTTGGAATGACTGTGCGTAGGGTGTTTTTGGCCACAGAACACTAACCCACAGTAGTAGGAGGACTACTGGGTTCGTGGATTTTGTCTGTTGACTGAGTGACGCATGGTGTTTGCCTTGTGCCATTTCACGTAGCATCTAGCCGCAGTGCCACCTACACTTTCAGGGAATGTTTACATGCCGCTGAGCTATTTTCATGTATGTTAATTCTTAAGGACTTGTCTCTATATTGTGCGTGTTCACACACGGACTGGCCATCGGGAGTAGCGGGAGTTTTCCCGGTGGTTCAGTGTGGGCCGGCGGAGAAAAAAAAAACAAAACAGTTGCGCGCTGGCCTTTAATATGATAAGCAATGTTAACAGTTTCTTTAAGAAACTGTTAACATTGCTTATCATATTAAAGGCCAGCGCGCAATTATTTTTTTTTTCTCCGCCGGCCCACACTGAACCACCGGGAAAACTCCCGCTACTCCCAATGGCCAGTCCGTGTGTGTGCGTGTTTAATGTTGGTGTCTTAACAACACACAAGCTTACGTTGTAGTGTGTGTGTGTGTGTGTGAGAGAGAGATTTTATCCTTGGCTGGCTACGAGCCAGTGTGGACGTTACGCAGTAATCACTGGTAACACCAGCGCTGGCTCCATCCTCTGTGATTGGAAATGTTGAGTGAGGAGAACGTGAGCCTTGTGCAGGCTATAGGACCTATGCAAAGTACGCGCTTGCACAGTAAATAGTTTAAGTAAAAGGCGTTTCAGGGTACAACGGGAAGGGTTGACAGGGAGCCTATGAGGCCTGTACTATAAAAATGTGGCCCGGTGCCTCGGGTGTTGATGATCGGGGCTTTAAAAAAAAAGGTGTATAAATATCGTTTTAAAAATCGCGATATCGATATTTACTGAAAAAATCGTGATATTGATTTTTTCCAATATCGAGCAGCCCTATGGTCGACCAACAAAGATCACTCCAAGAGCAAGGCGCGTAATAGTCGGCGAGGTCACAAAGGACCCCAGGGTAACTTCTAAGCAACTGAAGGCCTCTCTCATATCGGTTAATGTTCATTAACATTACTTTATACCAGCTGTAATGCTTCAATGCATAGTGGAATACTTTTAAACAGAAAATAAATATACTGGGCCTACATTATGCGTAGTACTGGTAACTCTAGGAGAAATTTGCTGAAATCGCAACAGCAGGACGTGTGCCTGTATGTACACTCAGAAGCAGAGTCATACCTTTTCCCATTTCAGAAGACTTCCTGTTACTGTTCTAGTATCATTAGGTTAAAATGGTAATGACAGTCAAATACCCAGTGGTGTTTTGTCTATCTGTGATGTGAAAGGTGTGTAAAGGATAATGGGACTGTGTGCAGCGGCTTGTGCTCCTACTTGATACGCTGTTTTACTTAAGAGATGAAAAAGAGTAGGGTGCCTTGGATGTGGGGAAAATAGGTGTATGTGTGTACCAGTGACTGTGCGAATATGAGAAGATTACAGGAAACACTGCAGTGTTTCCACCCAGACAGTCTGCGGTTCATTGAAGATATTGCAGAATCAATAATGGTCAAATGTTGTAACATGTATATAATTTTTTTTTCTTTCTTTTTCCACCAAGTTAACATTTCCCACCATTGTCAGCTCACGGTCTTCACACAGAGTCTCAGATTATTGACAAGTTGTTGTGGGGTGTTTTTTTTTCTTTCTTTCTTTCTTTTCCCCCTGTTCTCGATGCTGGTAGCTCGTTTTATATTTTTTATAAATGGAAGATGTAGCACACGTATTGTTACACTGTGCTTCTGTGTCTGTGGAAATCCAAATGCATAGTGCTGTGTTGATGCGCTGTTTTACTGTAAGTGAAAACAGGAGCTAACTTGTCTCGCAGATGTTCCACAACATAATTTAAAAAGCATGATGTGTCTCATATGTGCATCTTATTTTGTTCTTCATAATTCTTGACAACGAACTGTGGTAGAAGAGGAGTAAAACACATCCCGCCGTGGTGTTCTAGCATACCTGTAACTATTACGGTTTGCCCGTAATCATTAGTTTTCAGTCTCGCTACGGATTTTCATGAATTTGTTACGGTTTTACATAATTTTATCATTTTTATGTAGAAATGAAAGGAAAAACAAACATTTGTTGATGATATCAACTTCATTAAAGTGCATATTCTGGACCAATTTCGGGTTTTTAAAATTTTTTTTTATATGAAAGTATGTCCCTTTACACACTCATCCAGAAGGGCAATTTTGCACAAGGCCGTCTGTCTACAGCAGAAAAAAGTAAAATAAAACGCGTCTGGAAAAATCCCAAGGGAGTCTGGAGCCAGATTCGTGACGTCACCTGCGGAAGCGCCAGCAGGCTGCGAGAGCTTTGCACGGTTTCAGTGCACAGCCTGTGTAGACCAAGCGCTCCCGTTTCTCTCTCATTGTCCGGTCTTTTGGGAAACGATGAGTACTAATCCCATCATGACTGGTGTTGCTACACCCTCCTACGATACATCTGTTAACCATTTTAATAATTACGCGATAACGTTGAAGAAATTTGCAGAAAACCACCAGGTCGTTTTCTCATAAACAAACCAGCGCTGACGTAGGATTCAGAGGGAGGCGTCCCACACGCGACGTCATGAAAATCAGTGTTTGCCGGGAAATCCAAACACCAAGTTTTTTCAGAGGCGGACCAATTCGCATCAAATGGCTTGATTTCAACTGAATTTTTCTGGTATTGTGCAAGGTAAAAAAAAAAAATTGCACAAAATGTGACCGATATTTGACCAAAGTTTAATCTAAAATAGGAGAATTACATTGATCTTGCTCCTGAATTTACCCGCGATATGCACCTTAACCTTGAAAATAAAAACCTGAGAACTTCGTTGTTAAACTCTGCCATTGTTTTGACACTCGGCACTGCTGCCATCTTACTTCCTTGTACAGTACATACTGTACTTCCTTGTACATAGTGGGTTGCGGAAACAACCGAGGAATCATAATTGGCTATGGCTATTTTTGGCACAACCGTATTCAGCGCCAGCACCGTTGGTCAGTTGCTCGATACAAGCACGCGATCGTGTCATGGGTGGTACTGACCTAATTTCGAAACAAATGGTCAAACAAAAATGCAAGTTGCAGACATTTTGAGAGGAATACTCAAAAAAAAAATTATCCAGGTGTTCATGCTTCCTTCACGAAAAGGGGAAAACCACGCACTTTTCAATCGGACATGGAGGAATCTGCAACATCAAAGACCACGTTATGCCAAGTTTGCATGTTGCGGTATTTTGTCACTCGCTATTTCTGTAATACGTTGATGACCTGGCTAACAAACACTTTGCATCAGTACAGAAAGATCGTTTATATACACATTTGTCAGTTGGAAGGTATGCAGTAAAAGGTCATTTTTAATATGGTTTTGAATGTTTGTGTCAGAAGGAAGGTAACCAAGACAGCTAATGTAGGTTTCAAAAGTCATCTGCAAAACGGTGCAGTAGATTCCAATTTATTGGGAACTCCTGAACTCCCCACCAGGGCATCGCCCTGGACCCGACCAGGTACCTGCAGCCCCTGGACCCTGGATAATTAGGGTTTTTGGTTTCTAAAACCAAAGAGGAAGGTCAGTAATCAAGACCTACTGGAGAGAACAGGCCAAGAACCAGTGGAAGTTAACATCAGAAGAAGAAAATGGAGATGGATAGGCCACACCCTATGAAAGCCCCCTGCATCCATCACTAGAGCTGCCCTTGAGTGGAACCCTCAAGGGAAGAGAAGGAGGGGAAGGCCACGGCTGTCTTGGAGGAGGGGCGTCAACAAGGACTTAACTAGACCCAACACGTCATGGCAAGAGGTGAGGAAGACCGCATATGACCGGAAGCGGTGGAGGCACTTCACTGAGGCCCTGTGCTCTCGACTGGGTGAAGAGGATTAAGGTAAGGTTAAGGTTTCCAAAAGTTGGCAGGCATATTCTGGGAAACTGCTCACACTAACTCCGCTTCACGTCAGCCCACATCACACCACCCCATCCTGGATTATTTTCCTATCACAGCAGGACCCTGTCATGTTTTATTCCTTAGGAATACCTCGCGCTCTACTTTTTGTGAAGTGCCTTACAGCAGACTGATTGTGAGTTTAAACTGGGTGTGTGAAAATCTCAGCAGCCGAGAGAAGTGTGATGTGGTGGAGAGGACAAGAAAAGCTGCCAGATTAGCCACACTGAACTGTCCCACTATCTCTCTGCTTGCTTTAATGAGGTCTTCAGCTGAAACCAGTTACAAGCTCTTCCTCTTCTCAGTATGCAGCTTTTAACCTTTCTTTCTCCAGCCAGCGCTCGACATGGACAAAGCACAGTGAAGCTGTATTCTCAAGGTCACATTCCTAAAACAAGAGTCACACTACAGTTCGTGATGCTTTGCGTCACATGGGGTTGTCAGTGGAAACGAGGCATTTTGGCGACGATGCATGGCGATATACAGGCGAGCTAAAATTTGTGGTCACCCAGCAGGCCAACACTTGACCTTCACGCGCTCACTTTCCGGACCCAGCCGTTATGGGAAACACCTGATGCTGATTTGAGCGCAATCAGCACGCGCGTATAAGGACACCGAGGCTTTGCAAAGTATTGTCATGTTTGTTTCCAGCCATGTCTATGCCTCTGCTTTTGTTTTTATAAACATCACGCCTGCTAGTAAACACTTAGATCAGTCTACTGCCGCATACCTGACAGAATACTTCGCAAAGTCTCTGTGAAAACAGTGTCCTTATACGCACATGCTGACTGCACTCAAATCAGCATCAGGTGTTTCCCATCACGACTGGGTCCCAAGCATGCGCACAACATGCTCCGAAGGATCCCTGAATGTAAATGCACTTTTTAAGTCGCGGTGCAGCTTGGGCTATGTCGAGCCACTGTGTTGATGAGGCTCCCGTGAGCATCGGGGACATGAATTTGAGACAAGAGGCTCGAAGAAAGTTCCCTGAGCTTTAGGAAGTATTCCCAAACCCATCTGCGAGTATTCGCCACTTAGTTTGCCGACCAAAAGGTCGCCACCAAATTTCAATGCATGCATTTGAAATTTTAAATTTTTTTGCAATGTTTTTGGCTACTGACGAGGCAGAGATGCGCCAAAAAACAACTCGTGAAGCTCTGAGAACAATCATCGTGTATTGCACGATTGGTGGCGATGCAACCAGTTTTTCATCGCCAAGTATTCGCAAACCCATCATGAGCTGTAGTGTGACCAGGACCTAAGGTATCTTGGGCTGTGTTCGCGTTACAAGCTTCATTGCACCGTGGTCACACAGCAAGCCGTGTCCGGGTTCAAACCTGCCAGTGGACTGGAGCCTTTCTGTGTGGAGTTTGCATCTTCTCCTCGTGCTTTAGTGGGCTTCCTGCAGGTGCTCTGACTTCCTACAGCCCAAAGACATGTGGATTAGAGTAACCAGCTACTCTAAATTGCCCAAGCATGTGCAGTGTTAGCCCTATGATCTGTCCAGGATGTACCCCGCCTCTCAACCAGTGTCAGCTGCGATTGGCTCCAGCTCTCCCTCAATAAGCGGTATAGAGAAAGAATGAAAGCTTCACCAAATACGAAGCACATCACCAACTTCAACTGAATATCGTTGCCATATGGACCGTTGCACTGGGGGGGAAAGCTCATCTCATCATCTCTAGCCGCTTTATCCGGTTCTACAGGGTCGCAGGCAAGCTGGAGCCTATCCCAGCTGACTACGGGCGAAAGGCGGGGTACACCCTGGACAAGTCGCCGGGTCATCACAGGGCTGACACATAGACACAGACAACCATTCACACTCACATTCACACCTACGCTCAATTTAGAGTCACCAGTTAACCTAACCTGCATGTCTTTGGACTGTGGGGGAAACCGGAGCACCCGGAGGAAACCCACGCGGACACGGGGGGGGAGCTGATTATTTTTATATATTTATTGACCATTTGAATAACGTTCTCTGGTACTTGGCAGTCCTACGGCAGAAAGGATGTCTGATTCAAGGGTGTGGTCATGCTTTTATGGATGCTCTAAGAGAAGGTAAAATGTGCCTTGAGCCGAAAAGAGCCTGAAGGCGTACACTGATTGCTGAGTGATTACACCAGACCTGATGTAATAGAAAAGAAAGGAGTGCTTGCCCGTCATCTGCGCTCTGCACACAATCTCCATGGCTGCTCGGGCTGAGTTTCCGTCGACGGGATGAACGGAAGACACAGCTGATTAAACGCAGCCCATTTGCTCCTGTTGGAAGGGACTGAAGAAAAGTCAGCCTGTCTCTGTTGGCTTGGTTGCGTCTCTCACAGATAGTGCCTTCAAGCAAGCTCCTAAGGATGCAGGGTTTGGAACAGGAAAATAAAACCTGCCTTAGTTTCCACAGATGGCCGTCTGTCACGCGAGCGCTTCTTTGCTTTCTGAGCATGCGTGACCGAGGCTTTAAATTCCAGTGCATGACACGTGCATTAAGTATATACTGATATTCCCACAGCATGTTTATTTTCGACTGCAAGAGGGTTTATTCCATGGCTACGCCGTGCACATTAGAGCTGAGCCTGATCCTTGCCAAAATGTTGACTCATACTCAAAGTATTGATTTCACTCCTCTCGTGTCTCGTTTGTGGGTGGAGTAAGGATGTGAAGAACCGATCATGAGTCTGCTTTTAAAAAATGGAGAGACAGACGCCCACCGTCTCTGGCTGAAATTGCTCGTTTGTCCTGGAACGGATGTGTTTCATGTAAATGAGTGCCCTGTTGTTGTTGTTTAGGTTGTTTTTTTTAATTAATCCTCTGTCTCTAAATTGTTCTTCTCCACCCCTCGCGTTCATGTCCATTGCTGAAACTGTGACTGAATCTTTCTTAATTAAGGTTTCAAGGCTGAACGATCACTCCGAGGACACATTTGTTGTGTAAGCTTAGTAAGACAGTGTGTGCCAGGGCGTATTATTTATTGGCAACAGTGATGTGTGCAGCTGAAAGGCTGTATTTCCTCTGCACATTTCCGAAACAAGAAACCCACCCTGTGACACATTCAAATGATTTTATTTGCAGTCACTTGTTTCTGAAAATACTGAAGTGTGTGTGAGGGGGGTGGAAACCATCTGAGCGCAAATAAAATCTCGGAGAAGTCGTATAGTTCTGGTTAAAAGCCGCTTCATGTAGCTGTCTGGAAGTGAAAGGAAAAGTACATGACGGAGATGTGCAATCTTAATACATGTGTGACGGTGCGTTCGAGGAAACCCTGGTCACGATAAAATATTTATCTTTTATATCCAGGTTGTCGTCGACTTACGACTGCGTTTGGTTACGACCCGGTCGTAAACCGATCTGGTCGTAAGTCGGCCTGTGTTAAATGAACGTAAGTATATTGTGATATTGTAATCATCTTACAGTCTTATTTTATCAACATTTTCTTATTTCATTACCT
This sequence comes from Neoarius graeffei, assembly GCF_027579695.1. Taxonomy (NCBI): domain Eukaryota; kingdom Metazoa; phylum Chordata; class Actinopteri; order Siluriformes; family Ariidae; genus Neoarius; species Neoarius graeffei. The sequence goes on along the minus strand of NC_083575.1, from coordinate 28,003,877 downwards.
TGGCTCATTATTTGGTTTAAGTCAAACACTGCATACTACACTGCGTACAGTACAATTCGTTTAATATGTACAAAAAAAAAATACGAAATACAGGTGTGAAAAATTTGCCTGGGCCCGCCCATCCCAAGCGTGACGCAACACGAGGGCCTGTTGCGAGCTCCGTTTATAAAAATGTTTTATCCACACCACCTCGTCTTCGAAAAAAATCCCTTCCACACATAACCGAACATCTGCGTTTTCAATCACATTCATAAGCATTCCAAACCTGTAGATGGTTATTTCCCCAAATCCTACCCCCTAATCACATCGCCTGTGCTCTTGGAGCAGTAGTTGGGCTTCTAAAATTAAACATGTAAATAGCACCTGTATAATAATTAACGCTTTCAAGGCACTACTCCGATCCATTACTCTTTAGCTAGCCGCACACTACGCCGATTTTCAGCGTACCGAGCCAACTGAAGTCGCGAGTCAGGCGTAAAGACTAGTTTTCGATGGTACCGACTCCTCTCACAGCCGATTCGAAAAACTAATCGGGAGCCAGACTGATCGGCGAGAGTCGCTAGCAATAGCCAATCATATCTTTCGCATATAACACGTGACATCATTAAACACAATTTCTAGCGCGAGAAATACGTGTTGGTAGCACCTAATGCAGGTATATACTGTAATTCCATAGACTGAAGCTTTATCCATAGACACAGTGGGCTGGAAAGCCACTCTGCTCAAGTTGTGTGGCTGAATTCCAAATCGCTTTAACTCCCCTATATAAGTGCACTATTTAAGGTTGGGAATAATAGCTCATGCAGCCTAGATAGTGCGCTACATATTCCATGTTGTGTCATTTGTAATTCAGCCTGTAGCATCTTCAAGTGTTGGATTTAACAGTAACTATATCCAATAGCCAATCACAAAGCTATTAAGTTGTCACGTGTCGCTTCAATCGCGACTGCACTCGTCAACAGTCGGGGGATATGTGCGTGCCCTGTCGGGAGTCGGCTCTGAAATGGGTCGGTTCGGTACCGCGTGGATCGCCGTAGTGTGCGGCTAGCTTAAGTCCATGCTTAATCTGGCTTCTGCAGTAAACAAAGGTCGCACGTTTGACGTCAGGGCAGATTTGTTGTCATTTTTTTGGCGCAGATTGTGACATTCTAAAACGCAAACCTCCGGTTATCTCTGTCTACACGAAAAGGCATACACGGAGTTTTCAAAAATCTTCACTTTGCCCGGAGTTTTTTTAAATATTCGTTTTTGATGTGTTTTCATGTGGATGACAGGCCAAAACGTAGAAAAATATCTTCGATTTAGCAGATACCCGGCTACGTGTGGACGGGGTCTTAGTCTGGCCAGGCAAGCTATCTACAGCTCTTCCAAGCTCCCGAAAAATCGGGAACCAATCAACTTTGAGCATCTCCAACGGCCCTGGGTAGAGGCGTGTTCAAGGCAGTGACGTAGTAGAACTGCGACCGGAAGCCATAGATCGTTTACAGAATCTATGCCGGAAGCGCTTCATTCACGCTTCCGCATCTATTACGCATAGATGCTGTATTGAAAGCATTCAACGGGAAGTTCTCATTGAAAACAGAGCAAAGAGCAGCCCTGGAGGTATTTATTGAAAGGAAGGACGTTTTCGCCTTGCTCCCGACCGGCTTCGGTAAGAGTTTAATCTACCAGTTAGCCCCGTCGCGTCACATACGTCAGAGGAAAGAGTGATGTGATTGGTTTAAGCTTCGTCACAGCCTTTTCTGGCTTCGACCAGTAGCAAACTGAGGCATTTCAGGGAGGCGGGTCAACCACGGGCTCTGGGAAATGGTTGGGGTTAATATCTTGGCCAGACCAATAGCTCGGAGAGCTTTGAAGTCGCGTTAGCCAGGCTAGTGAAAAATAGAAAACATTTTAGTTTGAAACATACCAAAATACAAATGTAAAACATAGCAAAATGCAAAACTTAGTGACCGCTGGCATCACTGGTGCTTGGCTGTGGGTCGTCTACGTCATCAGCTGTTGCAGCGCTCGGGCTGGCGGGAGGATTTGCTCGTTTCATAAACCAGGAGCTGGGGCGGAAACTGTTGTACGCGGCGAGAGGCTGGATGCTGGGCGCTGCCCGGAGGTGGGGCGGAAACTGTCATACGCTCAGCTGGGAAACACTTGCCAGTCATAACCAGACGGTCGTAAAGTCGATCGGTCGTAGGTTGCATAGGTCGTAAGTCGACGACTACCTGTATACAGGTCTGACAACTTCCTTCCTCTTTTGCAACAGAGAATTCAAAAATGTATAAATAAAGATACAGATCGTAAGCTTAAGCAAAGTTGCGTAGAGTATCATGATCTATACGTAATGATTTTTAATGCGTGGTTAAAAATCCAAGCTCGTATTACATTAAAACAGTATTTAAAATTCCAGACTGTTTTCTTTTCTTAGAAATCTGCAGCATGTATTCAAAGTGGTGTATTGCTCAGCGGCATTCCACTTTTTTTTTTTTTTTCCCCCCCCACAGCCCTAGCTGATTTTACAGCACACCCTGTGAGGCTGCGGTCGGAGCAGTGTGTAGGAGGAATGGCAGAGCAGTTGCAGTGTGGTAAAATGTGTTTTCAGAGGAAAACGAGATGCAGTCGTTGCATTAAGTCATGTCTCGCTTCATCAGTCAGCGGCTGGCCACTATGGGGGAGAGATACCGTGTGTGTAAGCAGTGGGCTTTCCCTGCAGTGCGTAGTGTGTATGTAAACTCACGTTACACACGCTATTGCAGCTTGTAGGCTAATGACCACGAGTCGAGGGCCAGCACCATGTCTGTATACACAAACTGAGCAATTGCCAGGCTAGCTCACACACTCGTGTACACACACACACACAAAAAGGCTGGACAAGGACGACATGCCTCAGTGTCCTTGAGATGTCCCGTCTGAAGCAGTGTCAGATGTTGGCCAACGAACGACGACAGCGTTTAGTCCAGGCTTGTAGTACTCGAGTCCGATCCGTGCCCTAATTTCAAGGACTCGTGACTTGACTTAGACTTGAGCACCGATGACTCGTGCGTTAACTGCATTCGGACTCATAAATTAGAGACGAGGACTCGGATTTTTTTTCTTTATTTTTTTGCAACATTTGGCGTAAGATATTTATATCTACATTAATTTTGTGCAAGAGAACGCACATTCACCTGTTCGTACGTCATGTTCAGGAGCAAACAAACGGTAACGGCGCTAGAACGCCCCTCGGATTGTCCGCTTTGCTTAGACAGACTTCTCGTGCAGTGGGAAAAAATGCACTGCTATGTGTTCCGTATGTAGAAGAACTATCGAGGGGACGACCTCGAATTTCAGTCGTCATTTGGTAAGACTCCGCCCAGAGAAGGAAGTGACGCGCTGTGTTCGTCGCTCTGTTGATAGCGGGGCTTGCTGAGCGATGAACTAGCTAGTGTTAACCCTTTCTCATGGTATTTGCCCTGTTGATAGTGGGCGGGGCTTGCTGAGCAATGAACAAGCTTTTTTTTTTATCTGTTAGCTAAAATGGGGCAGTCGAGCAGGAACGTTAGCCCAGTACAGTAGCGGAGACGCTTTCACATAAAGGCAGCAACAGCCACCGTCAAACGGTGCGGTTGGAGTCGTGTTCTCGGACTCGACTCGAAATTTCCTTTAATGACTCAGACTTGGGGCGGCACGGTGGTGTAGTGGTTAGCGCTGTCGCCTCACAGCAAGAAGGTCCTGGGTTTGAGCCCTGGGGCCGGCGAGGGCCTTTCTGTGCGGAGTTTGCATGTTCTCCCCGTGTCCGCGTGGGTTTCCTCCGGGTGCTCCGGTTTCCCCCACAGTCCAAAGACATGCAGGTTAGGTTAACTGGTGACTCTAAATTGAGCGTAGGTGTGAATGTGAGTGTGAATGGTTGTCTGTGTCTATGTGTCAGCCCTGTGATGACCTGGCGACTTGTCCAGGGTGTACCCCGCCTTTCGCCCGTAGTCAGCTGGGATAGGCTCCAGCTTGCCTGCGACCCTGTAGAAGGATAAAGCGGCTAGAGATAATGAGATGAGATGAGACTCGGACTTGAACACTGGGGTCTCGAGGTTTAGCGACTCGACTACAACACTGATTTAGTACCTCATATAAAGCTCGTGTGCTAACGTTTGAATTAAATGTGCCATCACAATAATCAAAACAAGGCAATGCAGGGACTGACGGATCGCCAAGGATGGGCAGTTTACCGTACATGTCCATGATACCAGCTTTTCATTCAAAGTTCAGTAATATGTTGGTTTATAATATTCGGAATCCTTTTTAATACCCGTATTTACAGAATCGGGGTGCACAAACGTCTAACTGGAATGCTGGAACAACAGTTACACCAACACTTCACTGAGCCACAATGAATGATCGCTCAAATAACTTGTTTATGTGCCATGAGAGAGCAGCACAGCTTGCAGCCAAAGATGTTCTGCCGTTTTTGTCGAGGATACAAGCTAAACTTTATCAGAGATGTTATTAGGAAAAGAGAGAGACTACTGTTGCTTCAAGTTGTGCAGAAAATACTGGGTAAGTTTTAATGACCGGAGGAGCGTCCATGTATTTATAAGATATTTAAATAATATTGGCTGGCGTTGAGTGGTGTATCAGATGTATTCCATTCAGCTAGTGTGATATTGAACGAGTCGAAGACGAGTTCAGGATCATGCTAGCTGATTGGAATATATCTGATACAACACGAAAAAAAGCCTATTTATTATTATTATTATATTACATACACACTCTCTTCATATCAGTATTCTCGAAGGCCGACGCTAGCTTACCCGCAACTCGGTGCTGTTAGTGCGGCACTCCAGTTACTTTCTAGCTGGTGTAGTGTTAGCGAAGGCCAATGCTAGCACAGTCAAGCCGATTATTATTTTCTCGGTGGAGGCAAAATTCTCTCAAAATCTTCCACTTTTAATGAAGCAAACCTCCCGGCCATGTTTGCGTACAAATTGTCAGTCACTCACTAGCGTGGACGTTTTACATCTCCAAAGTGTCTCTCTTTTCCGGAGTAGCACAGTGATGTAGTGGTTAGCGCTGTCGCCTCACAGCAAGAAGGTCTGGGTTCGAGCCCCGTGGCCGGCGAGGGCCTTTCTGTGCGGAGTTTGCATGTTCTCCCCGTGTCTGCGTGGGTTTCCTCCGGGTGCTCCGGTTTCCCCCACAGTCCAAAGACATGCAGGTTAGGTTAACTAGTGACTCTAAATTGACCGTAGGTGTGAATGTGAGTCTGAATGGTTGTCTGTGTCTGTGTCAGCCCTGTGATGACCTGGCGACTTGTCCAGGGTGTACCCCGCCTTTCGCCCGTAGTCAGCTGGGATAGGCTCCAGCTTGCCTGCGACCCTGTAGAACAGGATAAAGCGGCTACAGATAATGAGATGAGATGAAGTGTCTCTTTTCCAGTTTTTTGATGTCCATTGGTATGTTTTTCTCTCGTAAATATGCGTGAAGAATATCTAATGCGGTTTTGGTAGCCTTTCGGGTGTTCAGCGCGTCTTTCTCTTTCAATCTTCCGCTTTTAATGAAGCAAACCTCCTGGCCATGTTTGTGCACAAACTGTCAGTCACTCGCGAGCGCGGAAGTTTTACGTCTCCATGACTCTTTTCCATATATCTAATGCAGAAGATTAAATGCTCGAAGAATATCCAGGGAAGTTTTGATAGCCTTTCGGGTGTTCAGCACGTTCAGTTCTCCTTTCAAAATTCTCTTTCAAAATACATCTCCCACTTTTAATGAAGCAAACCTCACAACTGTTTGTGTACAAACTGTCCCAGTCACTCGCTAGTGCAGAAGTTTTACATCTCCAACGTGCCTCTTTTCCAGTTTTTCGATGTCCGTTGGTCTGTTTTTTTTTTTTTTTCTTCCTCATGTAAATATCTCAGTATCTGTAGCCACTTTATCCTGTTCTACAGGGTCGCAGGCAAGCTGGAGCCTATCCCAGCTGTCTACGGGCGAAAGGCGGGGTACACCCTGGACAAGTCGCCAGGTCATCACAGGGCTGACACATAGACACAGACAACCATTCACACTCACATTCACACCTACGGTCAATTTAGAGTCACCAGTTAACCTAACCTGCATGTCTTTGGACTGTGGGGGAAACCGGAGCACCCGGAGGAAACCCACGCAGACACGGGGAGAACATGCAAACTCCGCACAGAAAGGCCCTCGCCGGCCACGGGGCTCGAACCCAGAACCTTCTCGCTGTGAGGCGACAGTGCTAACCACTACACCACCGTGACGCCGCTTGTAAATATGCGTGAAGAATATATAATTCTTTCGAGCTTTCAGCGCGTCTTTGGTTTCAGTTTTTAGTTTATTTATTTAGTTCTTAGGCGGCACGGTGGTGTAGTGGTTAGCGCTGTCGCCTCACAGCAAGAAGGTCCGGGTTTGAGCCCCGTGGCCGGCGAGGGCCTTTCTGTGCGGAGTTTGCACGTTCTCCCCGTGTCCACGTGGGTTTCCTCCGGGTGCTCCGGTTTCCCCCACAGTCCAAAGACATGCAGGTTAGGTTAACTGGTGACTCTAAATTGAGCGTAGGTGTGAATGTGAGTGTGAATGGTTGTCTGTGTCTGTGTGTCAGCCCTGTGATGACCTGGCGACTTGTCCAGGGTGTACCCCGCCTTTCACCCGTAGTCAGCTGGGATAGGCTCCAGCTTGCCTGCGACCCTGTAGAACAGGATAAAGCGGCTAGAGATAATAAGATGAGATGGGATTTAGTTCTTAAACCTAGCACTGTATTAACCCCGTCTTCTCTCTCTTCCGGCCGACAAAGAAGTGATTGTGCGCACGCGCAGTGGAAAAGTTTTGTCTTTGGATCTTTGCATGACATAAGACGTCATGTCTTGACAACGTGCAATATTATAACAATATCGCACGCTCATTCTCCGTTGAGAGAGTGGTGTAATACATGGAGGATAAGCAATCTGATGATGATATTGCATGCCTTCGATAAAACTGCTAGAAGGGAATAGAATACGTTTTTATTCCATGGAAAAAGTGGCCTGTATGTATAGTTGTTCTTATTTATTGTCCTGATTAGATTGCATCTTTCTTTCCAAAAAGTCTTGGAAGTGTTGTTGGATTTTGGTTGAGAAGGATTCATGTGCACCATTGACACTGGCACTCTTTCTTAAAATATTTAGTTTGTGTGTGTGGGTGGTGTATCAGTGTCCTGGTTTAATCAGTAATTTATGCAGTGCTGTGGCCATGTGGCGGGTGTTTACCTGATTTGGTGTCAGGCAGAACAATAGGTGAAAAGGAGGCTTATTAATTGGGTTTGTTTAGTCTTTTGATCCCGTAGATTGAGAAAGTTGAGAAGGCGACTACTTTTTGAAAAGGAAGGATAAGACGACCGTAATCACCTTAATGACTGAAGAATCGAATGCTGATGAAGTAGCCCGTGTTAAATGATGCATTATGTTTAGTATGTTATAATATCTATAATTAAATATGTTGCTCTGTGTTTCCTTCAGCACCAAAGAACAATTCCTCAAATTTTTGAACAGTTCCAAATTTAAATGTACAACCCCGATTCCAAAAAAGTTGGGACAAAGTACAAATTGTAAATAAAAACGGAATGCAATGATGCGGCAGTTTCAAAATTCCATATTTTATTCAGAATAGAACATAGATGACATATCAAATGTTTAAACTGAGAAAATGTATCATTTAAAGAGAAAAATTAGGTGATTTTAAATTTCATGGCAACAACACATCTCAAAAAAGTTGGGACAAGGCCATGTTTCCCACTGTGAGACATCCCCTTTTCTCTTTACAACAGTCTGTAAACGTCTGGGGACTGAGGAGACAAGTTGCTCAAGTTTAGGGATAGGAATGTTAACCCATTCTTGTCTAATGTAGGATTCTAGTTGCTCAACTGTCTTAGGTCTTTTTTGTCGTATCTTCCGTTTTATGATGCGCCAAATGTTTTCTATGGGTGAAAGATCTGGACTGCAGGCTGGCCAGTTCAGTACCCGGACCCTTCTTCTCCGCAGCCATGATGCTGTAATTGATGCAGTATGTGGTTTGGCATTGTCATGTTGGAAAATGCAAGGTCTTCCCTGAAAGAGACGTCGTCTGGATGGGAGCATATGTTGCTCTAGAACCTGGATATACCTTTCAGCATTGATTGTGTCTTTCCAGATGTGTAAGCTCCCCATGCCACACGCACTAATGCAACCCCATACCATCAGAGATGCAGGCTTCTGAACTGAGCGCTGATAACAACTTGGGTCGTCCTTCTCCTCTTTAGTCCGAATGACACGGTGTCCCTGATTTCCATAAAGAACTTCAAATTTTGATTCGTCTGACCACAGAACAGTTTTCCACTTTGCCACAGTCCATTTTAAACGAGCCTTGGCCCAGAGAAGGCGTCTGCGCTTCTGGATCATGTTTAGATACGGCTTCTTCTTTGAACTATAGAGTTTTAGCTGGCAACGGCGGATGGCACGGTGAATTGTGTTCACAGATAATGTTCTCTGGAAATATTCCTGAGCCCATTTTGTGATTTCCAATACAGAAGCATGCCTGTATGTGATGCAGTGCCGTCTAAGGGCCCGAAGATCACGGGCACCCAGTATGGTTTTCCGGCCTTGACCCTTACGCACAGAGATTCTTCCAGATTCTCTGAATCTTTTGATGATATTATGCACTGTAGATGATGATATGTTCAAACTCTTTGCAATTTTACCGTGTCGAACTCCTTTCTGATATTGCTCCACTATTTGTCGGCGCAGAATTAGGGGGATTGGTGATCCTCTTCACATCTTTACTTCTGAGAGCCGCTGCCACTCCAAGATGCTCTTTTTATACCCAGTCATGTTAATGACCTATTGCCAATTGACCTAATGAGTTGCAATTTGGTCCTCCAGCTGTTCCTTTTTTGTACCTTTAACTTTTCCAGCCTCTTATTGCCCCTGTCCCAACTTTTTTGACATGTGTTGCTGTCATGAAATTTCAAATGAGCCAATATTTGGCATGAAATTTCAAAATGTCTCACTTTGGACATTTGATATGTTGTCTGTGTTCTATTGTGAATACAATATCAGTTTTTGAGATTTATAAAGTATTGCATTCCGTTTTTATTTACAATTTGTACTTTGTCCCAACTTTTTTGGAATTGGGGTTGTATTCATGAATGATACATTGTGCTGCCTTTTTTTTTTTTTTAAAGTCGTTTACATGTCCATTTAATGTTTGAGACAAATTAGTTATGATTATCCAAGATATAAACAGTGTTTCTGCTTCAATCTCTCTCTTCTCTTTCTTGAAGTTACTAAGACCAAAAAAAAAGGCAGTTAGTGAAGAAGTGTAATAATTCAGGGCTACGGTAGTCACAATTTTTATGCGATATGCATCAGTAGGAGCTAAATAAACAAGATTATGCCTAACAAAACAAGCACATTGCTAAACACACAAAGGCGTGCATCTGCGAGTGCTGCGTGGTGAGTGTCCTGCTATACAGATCAGAGGCAACGTGCGTGTGACACAAGAGGAAGCTGAATGCGTTTCACGTGCACTGCTTGAGGAGTATTATCTGTATTACTTGGACAAACGGTCACAAACGAGGTGGTGCTGGCGTGGACAGGTTGCAAGTCTCTGTTTCCGACTCTGATGGGTCGGACACCTGCGCAGAATGCCAGACCGAAGGACATCCTTTGCAGCGAGCTCAGTAATGGCTGCTTTAATTCAAGGACGTGACCACATGGTGGCCCTGGAGATTGCGACGGATGTCTGAGAGGACGTGGCGTCAGAAGCTGCGAGAAGGAGGCGTGAGACTGGACGAAGAGTCGTTGCATGGACTTGCCCGCGAGCGCAGAAGAACAGTCTCCACTTCGACTGCACTGTAATATCTTATTTATATTGGCTACAGATTTGCAAAAGATTGTGTAGTTTTCGAAAAATAAAATGCTTTGTCTAAAGCAGGGATGCCAGGGTGAAATTGGTTAGGGGGCCAGATTTTTTTAAGTGGGAACTTGGGGGCTGAATTACACCTTAGGTAACTCAACACATGGATATACTGTTTTTAAAATGATGCCAACAACACATCGAAAAGGAATTGTATTGGCACCACAATAGCCTCACAATGAGACATACAATTACATAGCAGATATTTACCCTTTGAAAATGTGACACGGACATATCCATGCAAGTAGTCCACATTTAGAAATGCAACAAAATAGACTAGGTGCCAATGCCAACACATTTTCTACAAATAACACAAGAGTAAACTGTAAATTATCTCATCTCATTATCTGTAGCTGCTTTATCCTGTTCTACAGGGTCGCAGGCAAGCTGGAGCCTATCCCAGCTGATTACGGGCGAAAGGCGGGGTACACCCTGGACAAGTCGCCAGGTCATCACAGGGCTGACACATAGACACAGACAACCATTCACACTCACATTCACACCTACGCTCAATTTAGAGTCACCAGTTAACCTAACCTGCATGTCTTTGGACTGTGGGGGAAACCGGAGCACCCGGAGGAAACCCACGCGGACACGGGGAGAACATGCAAACTCCACACAGAAAGGCCCTCGCCGGCCACGGGGCTCGAACCTGGACCTTCTTGCTGTGAGGCGACAGCGCTAACCACTACACCACCGTGCCGCCCTGTAAATTATTTTGATCATATTTATTGAAGGCTTACACATAAAAGCATTGTTAGGCCAAAATTAGGCCAATTAAAAAAGTCAAGGCCAAACAAGTCACAGAAATAAGTGCCAGAACAAAGCAATCCAAAAAATAAGCAAAGTGACTTAATATTCAGTAGAAAAACATAAGGTTCTTGAAAAAAGCCAGATATGACCTCACATTACATTGGCTCAACAACAGATGGCACGTTTCCTTTGCCAGTCATACAACTCCAACCCACATTTTCACAAACCCATGCCTATGGCATTAGCCTACTGTACAGCATACATCAGTAAAATCCAACCCATTTTATTCCCTCCCAACCATATCACACAGGAATATGATGAATGGGAAGACAAACCTACTTCAGCTACATTTTACTTGTCGAAGCTAGACACCTTTTAACTTTCACTAGCTTGTCGGCATTGGGGGACAGGTTCTGGGCCGTGGCTATTTTCATAACGTCATTGAGATGTTCGTGTGTCAGGCGATTACGCAGTTTCGATTTATTAATATTCATCACAGAAAAGGCCTGCTCACATAAATATGTTGTCCCGAACATACACAATATTTTGCCTGCAAATGCCGTCATAACTGGGTAGTCTGGCGGCAAGTATTTGTAGAATGATTCGGTTGCAACAGATGTGTACTTATCCTTCAATGGCGCGCAACACTGCAGTTCAATCAGTTCCATCCTGGTCAGCGCACGCGCTGCAGCAGCTGAGGCGGGCAGCAGCAAAAGACAAACTGAAATAATTCCACGAAAATTGAATAAAAATAAAACGTCAGATTGAATTTTTTAAAGGAAAAACCATGAGATTAAAGTTTATTTTATTACATTTTTTCATTAAAAAATGGCTCTCCCATATCAACCACGGGCCGGATGTGATGTCCAATCGGGCCACTTCCGGCCCGCGGGCCGTAACCATGGCATCCCTGGTCTAAAGAATAGTAGAATCAGCTCCTGATGGTAAGGAATTTTACGTGGCGATATATGCACATGAAAAGTGGTGCATCCATGCAGACTGGGGAACTCCCAGTCTGATTCCAGGTGTCAGTCAGTACTTTACATGCACACCATTATTCCGAATATGACAAAAGTAGACGGCCTTTCGATTTCATAAAATCGGTGAAATTTAGTTCCCTCTGAAATTTGGTCCTTGTGACACGTTTATTTTTGTAATATCTTTTAAAAGAAAAAAGGCTATTCTGTGGCTGGGAAGTTATTTAATTTTGAGGGGATTAAAGCAAATAATGTGCATGAAATTGGTCGCTTCGCGCAGTCAAGCAGACAGAGGAAGTCCATGTGTGCATGCGCAGGTTTACCTTAGTCGTCGTCGTCTTCTTCTTTTGGGTTTTACAGCAGCTGGCATCCACAGTGTTGCATTACTGCCATCTACAGGTTTATGTTTGGCGGTGCACTGACAGTTCCATCATTCTGTCTCGAAACGAACAGCTGATCACACCGAGCTGCTCGCTGACTGCCGATATTTGAGTTTGGTCCTGCGTTTCCTTTCCTTCGCATATAACATAACGTCTTTTCTTCTCGCTTTCCGTTACTGTAGTCGGTCTTTCACGTTTCATTCGCACACTCACGTCCTCCATTTTTCTCTCCTGTTTCAAATTTGTATCCCACAATGCTTTGCGCAAACAGGGAAAGCCCACCACGTGATGCATGATGTAGTATCTTGTATTGCGTCATGGTGAAGCAGGAAAAAATAGCGGAGAATTTAGGGCCATGTGGCCCTCACATGTCTTAATTGCAAAATGCTAAATTTGGAATAAGGCCAAATTCGGATGAGCCAAATGGAGTATGTTGTTTACTTACTTATGTTGCATATTTTTCAAGTGTAGGTCATAAAAAGAATTTTCCCAACACCCGATTTATTTTTTGTTTAGTGGAGCGAAAGTTACTGAATTCGAATCACAGACTTCCAATTTTATTAGTTTTTTTTTAAAACCAAAATTTTTTAATTGTTCTATTAAAAGAAAAACCTCATAAAATTGGAAGTCTGTGATTTGAATTCAGTAGCTTTCTGTTAAAACAATCTAATAAAATTGCAAGTCTGTGATTCAAATTCAGTAGCTTTCTATTTAAAAAATACTAAAAATTGGAAGGCTATGATTCGAATTCAGTAGCTTTCTATAAAAAAAATAATAAAATTGGAAGGCTATTATTCGAATTCAGTAGCTTTCTATAAAAAAAATAATAAAATTGGAAGTCTATGATTCAAATTCAGTAGCTTTCTATTAAAAAAATAAAATTGGAAGTCTGATTCAAATTCAGTAGCTTTCTATAAAAAACTAATACAATTGGAAGGCTATGATTCGAATTCAGTAGCTTTCTATAAAAAAAACTAATAAAATTGGAAGGCTATGATTTGAATTCAGTAGCTTTCTATAAAAAAAAAACTAATACAATTGGAAGGCTATGATTTGAATTCAGTAGCTTTCTATAAAAAAACTAATAATTGGAAGGCTATGATTCGAATTCAGTAGCTTTCTATAAAAAAATAATAAAATTGGAAGTCTATGATTCAAATTCAGTAGCTTTCTATTAAAAAACTAATAAAATTGGAAGTCTGTGATTCGAATTCAGTAGCTTGTCGGGAAAATTCTTTTCATGACCTACACTTGAAAAATCTGAAAAGCAGTCTAGCTTTAAGTAAACAACATATTCTGTTTGGCTAATCCGAATTTGGCCGAATTCCAAATTGAGCATTTTGCAGTTAAGACGTGTGGGAAATGCCAATATTCAGGTTTTCGGATCGTTCTTTGGACCTGTATAGCGTATTTTGGAATATGCGCCTCTGGGTTTTTTAGCTTGTACGCAAGCTAACTTTATAATTGGAGTATACACAGCTGCATGTCTATGGGAATAGTGTAGCTTCATAGGAATATTGCCTTTTTGGGAATATTTTGTTCATGTAAATGTAGTGTGTGTGGCAAGAGGAAACACGAGCTGCATCCACTCAAAGAAAAAGCCCTGAGCAGATTTCTGTCCAAAGCAGCACACAGTTCCTACTGAAGGAAAGGTATTAATTGTGCTTTATTATACAGTGGTTCTCAAACTTTCTGTAGTCGGAGACCCTAAACCGAATGAAAATAAAATAAATTACACATTCCTCTCAGTATGGCTTTATAAATAAAGGGGGGGGGGGAATAACAGGCTGCAAAAGTTATAAAGCATGTAAATATTGCTACTTGCATGCGCGCTATGAAGCACTCATTTCTAGCTTGAGTTCAGTTCACTGTTACATGCTCAGCTTAAACCAGACCGCATTACTATATTCGTCTTCATTGCCGGCAGTGCTGAACGTGCTGGCGTTAAGCCGTAATTAATTTTGAGGTTTAAAAAAAAAAAAATACAATAAAGTACATCAAGGATTTTTCAATCAAACTGAAATGTACTGATGCATGTAAATATAAGCAAAATGCATTTTTAATATCTCATCTCATTATCTCTAGCCGCTTTATCCTGTCCTACAGGGTCGCAGGCAAGCTGGATCCTATCCCAGCTGACTACGGGCGAAAGGCGGGGTACACCCTGGACAAGTCGCCAGGTCATCACAGGGCTGACACATAGACACAGACAACCATTCACACTCACATTCACACCTACGGTCAATTTAGAGTCACCAGTTAACCTAACCTGCATGTCTTTGGACTGTGGGGGAAACCGGAGCACCCGGAGGAAACCCACGCGGACACGGGGAGAACATGCAAACTCCGCACAGAAAGGCCCTCGCCGGCCATGGGGCTCGAACCCAGACCTTCTTGCTGTGAGGCGACAGCGCTAACCACTACACCACCATGCCACCCCATTTAAATGAAATACAAGTTAAAAATTAAATAAAGATAAAATATACTACTATATACAGGGAATAATAATAATAATCAACAGGGACCTTGGAAGAATAACTTTACTCACATCTAGCAAAAGACATCACAAACAATATTGTGGACATTGTGGATGTTCATCTTTGCCAAAATCTATTTTTCCATCGGTGGCATGGTGGTGTAGTGGTTAGCGCTGTCGCCTCACAGCAAGAAGGTCCGGGTTCGAGCCCCATGGCCGGCGAGGGCCTTTCTGTGCGGAGTTTGCATGTTCTCCCCGTGTCCGCGTGGGTTTCCTCCGGGTGCTCCGGTTTCCCCCACAGTCCAAAGACATGCAGGTTAGGTTAACTGGTGACTCTAAATTGAGCGTAGGTGTGAATGTGAGTGTGAATGGTTGTCTGTGTCTATGTGTCAGCCCTGTGATGACCTGGCGACTTGTCCAGGGTGTACCCCGCCTTTCGCCCGTAGTCAGCTGGGATAGGCTCCAGCTTGCCTGCGACCCTGTAGAACAGGATAAAGCGGCTGCAGATAATGAGATGAGATGAGAGATTTTTCCATCATCTCACACTGCGGAGCATGAATTAAAAGTGGCCTTTACAGTGTAATTATATAGTAGCAGCCCTACTTTATAATGATAACGCTATTCGGTGAATGATTCACTAATATTAGAAGCTAAATCAGACCGAGTAGATTAATCATAATAAACATCCATATCCGCAACAACGCAAAATAATACAACAGTAATATAACCGTTTCCATCGAGATGAGAGAATATCTTTCTCCGTAATAGCCAGGAAAGTCTGTGTTTTGACTTCAGGCATGGCTCTAAACTGGTGAAAGGATTGTAAAAACTAGTCAGTAATAACAAAAGTCTGGAAAAAATGTGACAAAGGAAATAGAAGTAACAAGCCTACAAGTCTCAAACTTTTTTTTCCCCCCCCAACCAGACTACAAATTTCTAATTACATCCCTATAGCAAGGGACATTACTTATTTCCACCAATATTCCAAGCAACCTCTCGTCTCGCTACTCCCTCTGAGCTTACTGATTAAAAAAAAAAAAAGGACCAGCAGCCTCTTTTTTTATTAATTTTCATCTCATTATCTCTAGCCGCTTTATCCTTCTACAGGGTCGCAGGCAAGCTGGAGCCTATCCCAGCTGACTACGGGCGAAAGGCGGGGTACACCCTGGACAAGTCGCCAGGTCATCACAGGGCTGACACATAGACACAGACAACCATTCACACTCACATTCACACCTACGCTCAATTTAGAGTCACCAGTTAACCTAACCTGCATGTCTTTGGACTGTGGGGGAAACCGGAGCACCCGGAGGAAACCCACGGGGAGAACATGCAAACTCCGCACAGAAAGGCCCTCGCCGGCCACGGGGCTCGAACCCGGACCTTCTTGCTGTGAGGCGACAGCGCTAACCACTACACCACCGTGCCGCCCGCCTCTTTTATTAATTTAATTTTTTTTTTTTTAAGGTGTCTACTCCCAAGTGACTCCAGCACACGTGCGTTTCAACAATCCAACATAGGGAAAAAAGGAAGAGATCTACACCGATCAGCCATAACGTTATGACCACTGAGAAGTGAAGTGAATAACGTTGATTATCTCATTACAATGGCACCTGCCAAGGGATGGGCAGCAAGAAAAGTCAGTTCTTGAAGTCGATCTGCTGGAAGCAAGAAAAATGGGCAAGCGTAAGGATCTGAGCGACTTTGACAAGGGCCAAATTGTGATGGCGAGATGACTGGGTCCGAGCATCTCCTAAACAGCACATCCAGTGGGGTGTTCCTGGTATGCAGTGGTTAGTACCTACCAAAAGTGGTCCAAGGAAGGAGAACCAGTGAACCAGCGACAGGGTTCACTGATTCGCATGGGCCACCAAAGCTAGCCCATATGGTCCAATCCCACAGAAGAGCTACTGTAGCACAAACTGCTGAAAAAGTTAATGCTGGTTAAAAGAGAAAGATGTCAGCCTTAACTTTGTGGGATTGGACCATATGGGCTAGCCTTGGTGCCCCATGCGAATCAGTGAGCCTTCGACACCCATCACCCTGTCGCCGGTTCACAGGTTCTCCTTCCTTGGATCACTTTTGGTAGGTACTAACCACTCAGTGCGTTTACATGCACATCCAAATCGAGCTACTGTCGGTAATCGAGCTAAGGGTCCCAGCAGGGGTGCCAGAGAAATCCAATCCTACAGGCACACAAGGAAATCGAGCTATTCTGTGAGGTACATTGTGCACCCGAGCCACAGGTGGCGCTACACGCCCCATCGTGTTGGTACACTTCCGGCTGTCATCATGAAGAAGAGCTATTCAAGAGTATAAACAAAGTTATCAGCAGTGTTGCCAGATACTGCTGACGTTTTCCATCCCAAAACATGTTCAAATCCGCCAAAATGCACTTAAAACCGCCCAATCTGGCAACACTGGCAGTTCCATGTTCACAAGTTCCGTGCTCAAGCTGTTAGGCTTGCTCTAACAGACTGTATGGCTACAAACTGTCCTGCGCAGACCACTGTTTTGTAAGACAACTTATTTTGCACAATTGTATATTTTTCTAAAGTCCATTTTTTGCTTACAATTTAACTTAATAAACACAAAGTTCAATTGTTTTGTTTTTATTGACATTCTTCAGATGTTGGAGATATATATATATACACACACACACACACACACACACACACACACACACAAAAGTACAGTGACTTGTTTATGTACACAATTCACAGCTATGCAACAGCTGTACAGATGTATTTGGTGATACAGTAAGTGAGCTAAATTTTAACAGTGCAAGCAATGCCACAAAAAGAAAAGATTCATGCCGTTGTCATGATTCGTTGTCATGCCGACCGAGGCTGTTGTGTTTCCCGCTTGTGGTCTCGTCACTCGTCACTTCCGGAAGGGGCAGTGCTGAAGTAAGTAGCTCGAATACGTAGCTCAATAGGGTTTACATGCACTAAGTAGCTCGGCAGAAATCGCATAATCTAGGTCGTGTAGCTCGATTCCGAGAAATCAAGTTCGGTTCAATTTCAGCCGAATTAAGGTGTATACATGGCATTTAGAACTTCGATTTCAGTCGAGCAACGGCAGAAATTCGATTCTCTCTCTGTGCATGTAAACGCACTGACTGTATACTGGGAGCACCCCACCAGATGTGCTGTTTTGGAGATGCTCAGACCCAGTCATCTAGCCATCACAATTTAGCCTTTGTCAAAGACGCTTACGCTTGCCCATTTTACCTGCTTCCAACACATCGATTTCAAGAACTGGCTGTTTTCTTGCTGCCTAATACTGTATACCCCATCCCTTGATAGGTGCTGTTGTAATGAGATGATCAGTGTTCTTCATGTCACCTCTCAGTGGCCATAACGTTATGGCTGATTGGTGTACTACCTAACATAAGAGTAAGAGTAAACAGTGTCGCAGAAAATAAACTCCTCCCACTTTTTTTTTTTACTATCGTATGATGTCTCTTTTTAAAATACATAACTAGTCATGAATCGCATGAAGGAGCTCTATGTTCTATTTCACTCATGGGATAGAGCTTGCGCCACATGTTGAGCTCCAGGGATTGCCTGAACTATTGATTCGACCATCAATGAAAGCCCTGCTAAATGTGTGTGTGAGAGAGAATTGAGAATTTCACTCGCCCACTCTTGACTGCACCTACATATAAAGGGGGAAATCCATCTCTTGCTGTAAATGGCTTTCTGAGTGAAAATGGGGGAGTCGTTTCTGAGAGGGCAGCAGATTCCTGTGATTTAGGGTGATTGGGATGATGATGGCCATCAAGCTCGGGGCAGGATCATTTTTGTGAAGTGTGCGAGTGTGTATGTGCAGTGATATTCGTCAGAAAAATTAACAAGGCTGCATAGGAGATGAATTGCAGGTCGTAGCTCAGCATTAGAATGACATTGAGAATAAAATATTGTACTTTTCATTCTCTCATAATTTTAATAAAATATTGCTGCAAGAGCTTAAACTGGAGGTGGGATATTAATTGATGCCCTGAATGACAAACTGCATCACCCCCTTAAAGAGAGGTCTGCCTGATCCACACGGTGAATAACGATGAGTAACGATTGTGACTCTCGCTGTGTGTGAGGGAGAAAAGATGTAAATTTTCTTGGAAAAACAAAAAAAATTAACCACTTGGATGTTTTGGAAATGAGTGCTGACAAAATCGAGCAGGAAGGTTTTCTGAACATTTATATTACATTATATTAATGGCATTTAGCAGACACTCTTATCCAGAGGCGATGGACAACATACCCAGAGCAGCCTGGGGAGCAGTTGGGGGTTCGGTGCCTTGCATACAGTGGTACTTGAAAGTTTGTGAACCCTTCAGAATTTTCTATATTTCTGCATAAATATGACCTAAAACATCGTCAGATTTTCACCCAAGTCCTCAAAGTAGATAAAGAGAACCCAGTTAAACAAATGAGACAAAAATATTATACTTGGTCATTTATTTATTGAGAAAAATGATCCAATATTACATATCTGTGAGTGGCAAAAGTATGTGAACCTTTGCTTTCAGTATCTGGTGTGACCCCCTTGTGCAGCAATAACTGCAACTAAACGTTTGCGGTAACTGTTGATCAGTCCTGCACACCGGCTTGGAGGGATTTTAGCCCGTTCCTCCGTACAGAACAGCTTCAACTCTGGGATGTTGGTGGGTTTCTTCACATGAACTGCTCGCTTCAGGTCCTTCCACAACATTTTGATTGGATTAAGGTCAGGACTTTGACTTGGCCATTCCGAAACATTAACTTTATTCTTCTTTCATCATTCTTTGGTAGAACGGCTTGTGTGCTTAGGGTCGTTGTCTTGCTGCATGACCCACCTTCTCTTGAGATTCAGTTCATGGACAGATGTCCTGACATTTTCCTTTAGAATTCGCTGGTATAATTCAGAATTCAATAGCCTTCTGGCTTGTCCATGTGATCTTTAGCAAACTGCAGATGAGCAGCAATGTTCTTTTTGGAGAGCAGTAACTTTCTCCTTGTAACCCTGTCATACACACTGTTGTTGTTCAGTGTTCTCCTGATGGTGGACTCATGAACATTAACATTAGCCAATGTGAGAGAGGCCTTCAGTTGCTTAGAAGTTACCTTGGGGTCTTTTGTGACCTTGCCGACTATTACACGCCTTGCTCTTGGACTGATCTTTGTTGGTCGACCACTCCTGGGGAGGGCAACAATGGTCTTGAATTTCCTCCATTTGTACACAATCTGTCTGACTGTGGATTGGTGGAGTCCAAACTCTTTAGAGATGGTTTTGTAACCTTTTCCAGCCTGATGAGCATCAACGACGCTTTTTCTGAGGTCCTCAGAAATCTCCTTTGTTCGTGCCATGATACACTTCCACAAACATGTGTTGTGAAGATCAGACTTTGATAGATCCCTGTTCTTTAAATAAAACAGGGTGCCCACTCACACCTGATTGTCATCCCATTGATTGAAAACACCTGACTCTAATTTCACCTTCAAATTAACTGCTAATCCTAGAGGTTCACATACTTTTGCCACTCAGATATGTAATATTGGATCATTTTCCTCAATAAATAAATGACCAAGGATAATATTTTTGTCTCATTTGTTTAACTGGGTTCTCTTTATCTACTTTTAGGACTTGTGTGAAAATCTGATGATGTTTTCGGTCATATTTATGCAGAAATCTAGAAAATTCTAAAGGGTTCACAAACTTTCAAGCACCACTGTATGCAAGGCCCTTCAGCCATTTCTTGCTGGTCCAGGGGATAACCAATAAACAAACATGGAATGAATGAAGCATCACATTTTTATTCAAACATTTTATTATAAGATCTAAACAAACTTATCAGTATTT
This sequence comes from Neoarius graeffei, assembly GCF_027579695.1. Taxonomy (NCBI): domain Eukaryota; kingdom Metazoa; phylum Chordata; class Actinopteri; order Siluriformes; family Ariidae; genus Neoarius; species Neoarius graeffei. Next base: position 27,983,547 of record NC_083575.1, on the reverse strand, counting down.
TCACAGAGAAATTGAGATTTCATCTACGCAGGTGCTTCAATCTGTTTTCTGGGCTCCGCTTTCATATTATGCGAATTGCATGTGTGTACTTCATGCCTCGGAGATTATTTTCTCCAAATTATTCTTGAGTAGAAGCAAAAAAAAAGGGGGGGGGGGTGTTCAATAGCATCTAGATCAGGGTTTTCCAACCAGGCTTTTGTGAGTCCCTAGAAGTTTGTGTTGGCATGACAAGGGGTTCGTCACACCGCGATGGACACGTCAAGTTAAATTATAACAATATACTGTATATGTTTACAGGTTTAAAAAAAAAAAGACTATGAAACCACCTTTATATAAAGTGAGAAATATTTCCTATTTGGATTTATGTGCAAGGCCAACCCTTTCCCCTGTGTGTGGTATGTTAGAAGCAGCTTTCTAATGAAAGTATGTATCCTGGGTTCTTCAAAAGACTTTTGAAAACAAACAAAAAAAACCTGCCGATAAAACCAAACGAGGCAAAGTTGCATTGATTTTAAAATGACGAAAGTTGTAAAGGAGAAAAAAAAAAGGTTTTAAAATTTGTCACAAGGAAAAGCTTTACTTGATGTTAACCTGCTTAACATATCCATGGGTTGAGGTGCATAATTTAGGTAGAACCTCTGGGCTTGACCACAGACTTTAAATTCAAGCACTTGCCTCTAAACCTGAAAAAATCTGGGATCGAAAATGCAGACTGAATAAGAAAATAGTGTTTGTTTTTTCTTCCTTTGCTGTCAAATATAATACGGTGTAATGTAAAAGCAAGAGACGAGGTGAAAAATAAAGATGAATACATATGTTATTTCCCAGCTGGGAGGTCCGTCTGGTAAAATACCATGACCGAGGTCTTGAAAGTACTGAGCGAGGCCCTCTGGGCCGAGGTCAGTATTCAAGGCCGAGGTCACGGTATTTCACCATACGGACCGACCTTAAGCTGGTAAATAATATATTTATTTTTTTCTTTACCAAATTCTAACAGAAAACGAGAGCGCCCGAAAGGGAAAACCGAGCCGAGCCGCCATTTTGAATCCTCATTCACGGCTGTAATGCAAATGGCTTCCTCCTTGGTATACAAGTGCACTTCCATGGCAGGAAAAAAACTACATTTTGTCGCCTATGTAGTCCCCTATTTATACAAATAGGAGTCATTCAGGATTCAGCCATGTTTTTGCTCGGCATTAGCAAGTTAGAGGTTTTTAGCTTTCTCCTGAAATGTTTTCTTTTATTTCTTCTTCCTCAGGGTAGTAAAACTCGCTTTCGCTGTGAACACTGTCGTTATCGCTATCCATGATGTAAAATTAATGCTATTTTGAATCCTCATTCACGGCTGTAATGCAAATGGCTTCCTCCTCGGTATACAAGTGCACTTCCATGGCAGGAAAAAAAACCTTACATTTTGCCGCCTATGTAGTCCCCTATTTATACAAATAGGAGTCATTCAGGATTCAGCCATGTTTTTGCTCGGTGTTAGCAACAGTTACAGGTTTTTGGCTTTCTCCTGAAATGTTTTCTTTTATTTCTTCTTCCTCAGGGTAGTAAAACTCTCTTTCGCTGTGAACACTGTCGTTATCGCTATCCATGCTGTAAAATGAATGCTATTCTCCTGAGAAATGCGAAAATAAATGTTGACAAAAAATGCTACTATGTTTGTTGTTGTTGTGAACGAGCCAGTCGCCAGAGGTCCGTAATCGGGGTCCGTACCGTAGGATACGGACCCGCTCGCCAGCCAATCGGAGCGCAGGATTTGTACTGCGAAAAAAATAAAATGTGATCTGAATTAGAAGAGTTTAGTATTTTGCCAATATTCTGAACAGTATTGCAATATGAATAGTCCTAGCTGTAATTATCACATTAATGACCGGCACATGTGGTTTAATTTCAGGGGCAAAGCTCCGTACTTCAAAGAATATGGTAATGCATCAAAAGATTTTTCATGGCTTTTGCAACCATATGAATGACATACGTGTACCACCACAGGGAACCCGAGCATATGCAATGCAACGCATCCCTGAAACGCTTGACCTCCGGACAGTGAAACTTGTATCTTTATTGACATCGGATGCATGGGTTTTTATTCAGTGCTCATTTTTAGTTTGCTGTTTTTTAAAAAGAAAAAAGTGGGATTATTTACGAACACATTTTATTTTCATCGGGAGCTCCGCTTTGAGGCAGTGCGCATACCGTAAATCCTCTAATACTGGCCTGTATTCCATTACTGGCCGGGACTCTAATATTGGCCGGTCTCGCTGTCGGAGGAGGTAAATAATGGCCGGACTCTAATACAGGCCGGGGCTATAACCAACGATGTTTCTGAGATCATAGTGGCCTTACACAATCGTTCCGATCTGAAAGACAATTGTGATCAGTGGCGCCGCCAGGCGTATGGCCGTACGCACTAGGCGTACCTTGGGGAGAGAGATATTTTTTTTTAATTATAATTGTTACCTGAATGCTTTGGCAATGCAACATAATTTGAGAGAGAGAGAGAGAGAGAGAGAGAGAGAGACGTGTGTGTGCCGGCGCATTTGTGTGCTTCAGGAGTGGGCGGGGTGTGCGTGACCAAGAAAGCTCATTGGTCAATGCAGATATACTTTTCTTGCACCACTGAGATTCTCTCCAGTTTTGAGAAACGGAGACAGACAATCGTCAGCAGTCAGAGCTTGTGCGAGAATTTATTGAGAAGCGAGTCAAAAATGAGTAAACGAACCCTGAAACAAACGAGCTTGTTTCAGACTTTTACGAAAAAGTCCAAAAGCAGTGATCCAGGGGTGTCATCTGCTTGCCAGTCCTCTCCAGTATCAGCTAGTAACACGCACCGGCAGCTTCCACTCCTCCGCAACCGAGCAGCAGTGCGCTGCAGCTGGATGCTAGCTCAGTGCCTTTGAGGGAATTGCCTTCATCTACCTCTGAGTTTGAAACTAGCCATACATCCAGTGAATTTCATATAAGAACACCTACATCTCCCCATTTCTCTTACGATCAGAAGTAGATGGTTGCTCCACCTTGCTGACAAATGAGCCATCAGATAGCTTTACTAATGAGCCACGAGTCAGCCCGCTATCACTGACATCACATTTATCAGACATAGGGAAACTTCAACCAGATGCCTTAAAATGTAAAGCTCAATGTCCTACAGAAGCGCTTCAAACCAGACAGAGGGTGGGTGGCTCCTTCTACTCTGATTTTCGGTAAACTCAGAAAAATACCCGAGGAGTTTTTCAGCGAGTCTCTGTACCCCACGTTGCGCTACAGTGCGTGTCAGAGTCGTGCGTGCGGTAGTGCTGAGCAAGTTCACTAGATTCTAATCGAGGCTATAAAGAGTTTATTGTTTATTGTCGTGTGTAGTTCACATATGTTGTTCAAATATCAGCCTGTGTTCATGGAAGGCTATTGTTCAATTTCAAGTTAAAGTTCTATCGTTGTTTTGTGTATAAGCCTATAGATCGACTCTTCATAGAAACTGCAGCACGCAAGCGGTTTTTTTTTTTTTTGGGGGGGGGGGATTACACCGCTAGTGCGTACCTTACAGTTCAACCCTGCAGGCGCCCCTGATTGTGATTACCGGTAGGTCTGGTGGTAACCAGGCAACCAAGCATCAACCTATTTTATAGGTTCAAATAGACACAAAATCTCGTTTTTATTCATTCCACTGGTAGTCTGTTTTGCTCAAATAGAAATAGAGGCCTGCCTCTAATTCTGGCCTCCTTCCAATAATGGCCTGGACCAAGATGCACTTGAGTGAAATAAAGGCCCCGGCCTATATTAGAGGATTTACGGTATATAAAATTCTATCCACATTCACTGGATATGAGCAATCGTGCGCTCTGATTGGCTGCTCTACTACTAGGCTATCAGCTCATATCCCGTGAGTAGAGAAAAACAAAATGGTGGAGCATGTTGCTGAACCAACAGAGGGTGAAATAACTGCTCAAAAACAAACAACCCCCCCCCCCCCAAAAAAAAGGAATAAAAGTATTTAATGGTAAGAATGTGTGGGTTTTTTTTCCCCAATAATTTTTATAACATTTTTCACAAATTGCTTCCGTCATTTCGCCAGTTTGTTTACATTCTAAGCGAAAATGATTTTGTCAGAAGTTTTGTATAAAGTTTTTATTTCTCGAATTTGCAAGAAATAAAAATGCTCAGTTTCTCGAAACGCAGTGAATGTGGATGGAGTAAAACGGTTATTCCACTCAATCTCGTCGTACATGGCTGATCGCCAACTCGGTGCTGCGCGCCTCGTCGGCTCTCGGCTCACGCACGACTCGATTTCGTTTAATAACTCTTTGTTTTTATGGCTTCCTCCCTCAGTATTTGGCAGCTCATAAACTAGCACTTGATCCAGCGCATTCTATTATTTTGCATTTTATTTGCACACAGTGTAATGAAGCCACAAGATACTAAATCGGGGTCATGAAATCCTAATCTCTTTCCGTGCTTTGAATTTATTTCATTCATAAAATGCCTCTGTTTTTGTTAGAAATTTTGCCTCAAATGGCATTCCCAATTTTTTCCGACCCATTTGGTTTAATTGCCCAAGCCATTAATTTCAGCATGCCATGCTGTGGTGACATGATGGTTACTGTCCAGCAACCATTTCAAACGACTCTACTTTCATTTGTTAACGAACAGCAGCCATGACCGCACCCCGAGCGACGTCTTCAAAACACTCCCCGGTGGTGACATGGTGCAGCACCGTACAGAAACCGAAGAAGTGTCTCCGTGTGTGACAAGTCTGCCTTAGATTGAACAGTGCGGTGATATGAGTACTCGTGCTGGGAGAGTGTGAAAGGCGTGTGTTGCTGATGGATACAAAGGAAACACTCGGGCTAACGTGCTGTGCGGAGTCTTCTAAGGGCAGTAACGTGGCATGAATGGGCTTGTCGCATAGCAAACAGGGGAGCACCGAGATTCAGGCAACAGCAGGATAGGGAGAGAGGGAGAAAGGGAGGAGGAGGGATGCCAGCATAGAGAGAAGTGAGGGGTAACCCTCCTCTCCAGGCAAGGGATTCCACTGCTGCAGTGCTCAGCATTTCCTGCAGTCACTCTCCCTCCCGCCGCTGTACTGCAGAGCGTACACACACACACACACACACACACACACACACACACACACAAAATCAGTTCTCTCTCTCTCTGTCTGAATGCAATTGACTTCAAGGTTACTGTACTATTGACTTCTCTGGTGTTTAATATTTCAGCTAGCGCACGAGTGCCGTCACGCAGAACTGGCACGAGCAGCTTTTCTGAACAGAACTGTCACTCCACACAGTACAATACACAGTAACACGATGTGGGTGATGTATGTGTTGCACGTCAAATGCTCTTTTTTTTTTCTTTTTCTTTTTTAAATCCCCCTCCGTCAATAATCACCATGCATTCTCATTTTTCGAGCTCCGAGACAGCCGATTAAATCCCTCTGTTAATTATCAGGTTCATTAGGTGTACTGGTGATGAAATCGCCATCATCAAACTGTATTGGACTTTGAGAAACCTGTTCCCTGAGATGCACGATTCCTAGGATGTACAATTGGTGTGAGACAGAAATCGGAGTGTGTGTGTGTTGTTGCAACCTGTGCGTGAGACAGAACAAGAGCTGAGCTGACACAACTCGCTACTGGGAGATCGGCTTGTTAACTTCTCATCACTAATTAATGTCAGTCTTAAGTCAAGATCTGCAGTCAACAGCCCGCCTGCTGGGCCGCTGTAACTCCTGCAGAGAGAACACTAATGCCGCTTTTCCACTACAAATGCGGCTGAGTCGGGCTGAGCCGTGCCGTGCTGAGTCGAGCTGAGTGGGGCTGTTGGAGTTGCATTTCGACTACAACCGCGCTGAACCGTGCTGGCTGGAAGTGGGTGGACACATTGGGTGGAGTTAGCGAAAGTGGGTGGACGTCACGTGATGTCGTTAAGCAGCGCAAACAGTGACATCAGTGAGCTTTTAAGCGGTAGTCTCACGACCCGGATAGTAAACAATAAACATGGAGGACATGGAGTCGTTAGTGTTGCTGGTCTTGGTGCTGTGGCTTGTTGTCACCGACAACGCGGACAGATACTGGCAAGAGCGTATAGATGAGGCGAGGCGCATAAGGCTTCAGAAATTCTCGTAATTCGTAATTATTCTTCTTCCGGGTTTACGGTGTTTACAGATCCCAGCGTGCTCGCGGGGCGTGTGTGGGCATGTGAGGACACTCCTCCTCACCAATCAGTGCACAGGGGAGTGTCTGCTCACGCCCCCAGCCTCACTCGGCACGGTTTGGCTCGCTTCAGCCCTACTCCAAAACCGTGCGAGTTTTAGGGGCTAAGCAGGGCTGAAGCGAGCTGAGTCGTGCTGGTTTTTGGTAGTCGAAACGCGAGCCGTGTCGGGCTGAAGTGAGCTGAAAAAGGGGAGTGGAAAAGGGCCATTATATATACGCGCAGTACCAGTCAAACGTTTGGACACACTTTCTAATTCCATGGTTTTTTTTCTTTATTTTTATTAATTAAAAGACGCTTCATGTCTGAAAGGAGAACTGAAGTCATTTTTAAACTTGCTCTATTTGTTAACGTGTTATTCGATTGCGTTTTCGGTTTTAGTAACCTTGTATCGTGACTCGTTTTGGCAACTAATCGCATTTAAATATGATACTTATCGGCCTATTCGGTTTTTAGCCGTGTTGAATTTAGTTCGTTTGGTCCACGGTAGGCGCCGCTTATCCGCGCCATCTTCACTAGACTTGCGCGAGACTTCGAAACGTCAAGTGTCAGCCAGGTGTCAGTGCCGCCATTTTGAAAACTGTTTTTCCAGCAAAATATCACACAAAAACGAGTTTAAATGACGATGACTGCCTACTTTTTTCAAACTTTCCTGATTGCTATCGAAACAAACAAAACTTGCGGCTTGATTCCGTCAGCATTCGAAAGAAGGCGCGCGCGTCTTTTGACAACGTTGGCAGACGTCGGTCACTTTGATTTCCGCTGTATGTTTTACTTGATTCTGTCAAAGTAATACGTCCGCTTGGTATGATGTAAACAAACTGTAATCTGTTGGCTATGTCAAGATCACGTGTTCAAACCGTCCAGTAAAAATATCGGAAAAAAATGTCAGACATCCCGGAATTTTCTGATTCATTATAAGCGATCTCACTGACTGCCAAAGTTGTCCCCCCACCAGACGGACAAAGCCAACTGATTTATTTGATAGACTATTCTGTTTCTGTTTAGATTGTGAACAAGGCTTCTCCTGCCTAAAGAGAATAAAGACTTCAGCGAGGAATAAGCTAGGAGAAGACTCGCTGGACAATTTGACTTTCAGTTCTCAGTTCATTCGCTTCTTCCACGTAAGGGCGAGATATTGCTGCTGAGGCAAGCATATCCAGCAGAGAAATCAGATGGTTGGTCCACTCATTCTCCATTTTCTCCATACTGAGTACTCTGCCATTACTGCTCGACTCTCACTCTGGGAGAACTGGTGCAACTGACCTAACTTTGCTTTTCTTGTAGTTTTCTTTTCCTTTAATTGCTGGTACTGCACCCTCTTTCAATACGGGCTTATAGCCAACGCTCCTCAACAGATCAGAGGTCTCGTACGAGTCTTCAGTAAAATGAGCAGAGGAGAGGAGAGGCCACTTCGTAGGCGCCCAATGTGCCCGTGAACTTCTCGCAAAACGTGCCCAAATCTTTGCAGTTTGAACATTCTTGGGCCATGAACGCAACGTAAATCCACCTTCTGTCGTGTTGCTGCACCCGCCAGCAACACATCCACGTGGCATGGCAATAAATTAGCTCAAAATGGAGGATCGGAGTTGCAGTCAGCTCTGTGTTTTAGTATAGCGGAAATGGCGATGAGACCGATAGACTTCCTGCTGTGACGTCACGGACGTCAAGGTCATTCGCTCAGACCGCTACCTCTATGAATCACTTTAATCGTAAAAATTACTATATTAGATTTATTGTTAACGCTTAAAACTATTCCTGTGCCATTCTTGAGGTCTCAAGGCATTTATAAACAAAGTGAGGCCATGGCTCTGCGTATATGCTTTAAACCTAAGTCGAGGCCTTCCCCGGTCATGTCATGTTCCCCATCCCCCCCCCAGACAGCTGAGAGTAAAGTAGCTGCCTACGTAGGCGATCTACATGGCTTAACCATCTGAGATTCATTCCTGTTGGTATATCTTCCATAGATGGGAGACCTGCTCTCTCAAGGATTTCCTGGTTGGGGATCTTATCCTTCCAGGATATATTCATATCCATCTGTCTCAAGTGACGCATCATGAAAGCATGTAGTTTCTTCACATCGGTTCTATAGATGGCCCAAGTTTCTGCACCATAAAGGATGGAGGAGAGTACTACAGCTCTCGAAACTCGACATTTTACACGGATGGTGACATGACGACGATTTTTCCACAGTCTCTGTCGGAGTTCCCAAAGGCTGCACTGGTTCTTCCCATTCTGAGCGTGAGCTCCTGATCCGGTCTTGCATTCTCCGCAACGGTACTACCTAGGTATATAAGCCTCTTACATGTCATGAGTGGCTCGCTGTTTATCTTCACTTCTAGATGATGGGAAGTCGTAGACTGGAGTTTTGGTGGTTGATATAGGCATTCTGGTTTTTAACTTTGATCTTCAAACTGAATCTTTCTGTTGCTCTGGCAAACTTGTCAGCAAGGATCTGTATATCACTAGCACTATGTGAAACCAGGACACTGTCGTCTGCAAAGAGCATATCTCGCACAATCGTAAGTGAAGTCTTGGTTTTTGCGTTGAAGTGCGCAGCATTGAACAGGTTTGCATCCTTCCTTGTTTGTATATGGACACCTTCAGTAGCATCTTTGAAAGCTACCTCAAACATAGCTGCTATGGATAGTGGTATCATTTCCCATCTTGTAAGGTCCGCTTTTATTTGGCCCATCAGTTTGCCATAATTAAGTTTAAATAGTTTGGCTAAATCTGTTATGATTCCCAAGTACCTAAAACCTTGTGACCAACGACAGTGAAGTCTACAGTGGCGCTTGAAAGTTTGTGAACCCTTTAGAATTTTCTATATTTCTGCAATAAATATGACCTAAAACATCATCAGATTTTCACACAAGTCCTAAAAGTAGATAAAGAGAACCCAGTTAAACAAATGAGATAAAAATATTATACTTGGTCATTTATTTATTGAGAAAAATGATCCAATATTACATATCTGTGAGTGGCAAAAGTATGTGAACCTCTAGGATTAGCAATTAATTTGAAGGTGAAATTCAAGTCAGGTGTTTTCAATCAATGGGATGACAGTCAGGTGTGAGTGGGCACCCTGTTTTATTTAAAGAGCAGAGATCTATCAAAGTCTGATCTTCACAACACATGTTTGTGGAAGTGTATCATGGCACGAACAAAAGAGATTTCTGAGGACCTCAGAAAAAGCGTTGTTGATGCTAATCAGGCTGGAAAAGGTTACAAAACCATCTCTAAAGAGTTTGGACTCCACCAATCCACAGTCAGACAGATTGTGTACAAATGGAGGAAATTCAAGACCATTGTTACCCTCCCCAGGAGTGGTCGACCAACAAAGATCACTCCAAGAGCAAGGTGTGTAATAGTTGGCAAGGTCACAAAGGACCGCATGGTAACTTCTAAGCAACTGAAGGCGCCTCTCACATTTGGTTAATGTTCATGAGTCCACCATCAGGAGAACACTGAACAACAATGGTGTGCATGGCAGGGTTGCAAGGAGAAAGCCACTGCTCTCCAAAAAGAACATTGCTGCTCATCTGTTTTGCTAAAGATCACATGGACAAGCCAGAAGGCTATTGGAAAAATGTTTTGTGGATGGATGAGACCAAACTAGAACTTTTTGGTTTAAATGAGGAGTGTTATGTTTGGAGAAAGGAAAACACTGCATTCCAGCATAAGAACCTTATCCCATCTGTGAAACATGGTGGTGGGAGTATCATGGTTTGGGCCTGTTTTGCTGCATCTGGGCCAGGACGGCTTGCCATCATTGATGGAACAATGAATTCTGAATTATACCAGCAAATTCTAAAGGAAAATGTCAGGACATCTGTCCATGAACTGAATCTCAAGAAAAGGTGGGTCATGCAGCAAGACAATGACCCTAAGCACACAAGTCATTCTACCAAAAATGGTTAAAGAAGAATAAAGTTAATGTTTTGGAATGGCCAAGTCAAAGTCCTGACCTTAATCCGATGGAAATGTTGTGGAAGGACCTGAAGCGAGCAGTTCATGTGAGGAAACCCACCAACATCCCAGAGTTGAAGCTGTTCTGTACGGAGGAACGGGCTAAAATTCCTCCAAGCCGGTGTGCAGGACTGATCAACAGTTACCAGAAATGTGTAGTTGCAGTTATTGCTATACAAGGGGGTCACACCAGATATTGAAAGCAAAGGTTCACATACTTTTGCCACTCACAGATATGTACTATTGGATCATTTTCCTCAATAAATAAATGACCAAGTATAATATTTTTGTCTCATTTGTTTAACTGGGTTCTCTGTATCTACTTTTAGGCCTTGTATGAAAATCTGATGATGTTTTAGGTCATATTTATGCAGAAATATAGAAAATTCTAAAGGGTTCACAAACTTTCAAACACCACTGTACCTGATAACTGTGTGGGCCAGTTTCCATTTAGCATCATTGCCTCTGATTTTGATTGGTTAATCTGGTAACCAGAAAGCTGTCCATAGCTTTTTAATGTATCCATGAGTGAAGGGACAGAGACTATTGGGTCAGTTATATACAGTAGGCCAATAAATCTTCTGCATAGAGCGATGTCTTGTGTTCTCTATTACTCATGTCTCTAATACCTTTAATATCCACATTTTGTCTTATGGAGGCTGCCAGTGGCTCAATATTTATAGCAAAGAGCAGGGGACTTGGGCAATCTCCTTGCCTCACCCGCCTCTGTATGTCAAAAAACTCAGAGCAGCAACCATTTACTCCGACACGTGCCTGTGGATTTTTATATATGACTCTGATCCAGTCTACAAACTTTGAATGAAATCCCATCACAGATAATGTTCTGTTCAGAAAGTCCCAGTTTACAGTATCAAATGGTTTTTGAGCGTCAAAACTAATTAACATAGAAGTCTGCCTTTGTTTCTTGGCACATGTAATAATGTTTAAGGTTCTTCTGATATTATTTGCTCCCTGTCTATTGGGTATGAACCCTGTCTGGTCCAGATTGATCAGGTTTGTAATATGTTTTTGAATTCTCTGTGCTAAAATACTGGTCAGTAGACACATCTCATTATCTGTAGCCGCTTTATCCTGTTCTACAGGGTCGCAGGCAAGCTGGAGCCTATCCCAGCTGACTACGGGCGAAAGGCGGGGTACACCCTGGACAAGTCGCCAGGTCATCACAGGGCTGACACATAGACACAGACAACCATTCACACTCACATTCACACCTACGGTCAATTTAGAGTCACCAGTTAACCTAACCTGCATGTCTTTGGACTGTGGGGGAAACCGGAGCACCCGGAGGAAACCCACGCGGACACGGGGAGAACATGCAAACTCCGCACAGAAAGGCCCTCGCCAGCCACGGGGCTTGAACCCGGACCTTCTTGCTATGAGGCGACAGTGCTAACCACTACACCACCGTGCCGCCCTCATATTAAACATCTCATCTCATTATCTGTAGCCACTTTATCCTGTTCTACAGGGTCGCAGGCAAGCTGGAGCCTATCCCAACTGACTATGGGCGAAAGGCGGGGTACACCCTGGACAAGTCGCCAGGTCATCACAGGGCTGACATACTGGTCAGTAATTTCTGGTCATTGCAAATCAAACTAATGGGTCTATAGCCCTCACAGAGTGTTGGGTCCTTTCCCTCTTTATGAATCACAGATATTATAGCCTGTGACCATGTCTTGGGCGGGTTGTCCTGAGATAGAGAGTATCTAAAGACCCTTGTTAGTATTGGTATTAGGTCGTCTACAAAGCATTTATAGAACTCTCCTGATAATCCATCCACACCTGGGGATTTATTGTTTTTCAGCCTTTTTATTGCTTCTCTTATTTCTGTTTCAGTGATTGCTGATATCATTTGGTTTGACGCCTCTTCTGGTAATGAAGGGAGGTCCAAACTACCGTAGCAAGGAAGGTCTCAATGTTGTCTAGTGTTGGTTTTGGTTGAGTTTCTCTGTATAGGTTCTGATGGAATGAGTCAAAGGTATCTGCCACTTCTTTAAGGTGAGATACCATTTTTCCAATAGCAGGATGAGTAACTTTGGAGACAGTACGATCGGCCTGAGCTTTACGTAGTTGGAAAGCTAGAAGACGGCTAGCTCTATTCCCCATTTCATAATATCTTTGTTTGGTGAACCTTAAGGCTCCCTCTGCTTTATAAGACAAGAGCTTATCTAAGGATTTTCTTGTCTCTTTAAGCTCTGACAAGATGTTACTTGCTCCTGTGGTCTTGTGTTGTATTTCCAATTGTTTTATCTTATTTTCTAGTTTCAATTGTTCCTCCAGTTGTTATCTCTTTAGTCTTGATGATATTTGGATAATTACCTCCACCAAGGAGGTTATATTTTCAGTAGCGTTGGTTTGTTTGTTGGTTGGTTTGTCTGTTAGCAACATAATGGAAAAAGTTATGAACGGATTGCTCTGAAATTTTTTCCAGAGGTGTGACTGGGCACAAGTAACAATTCATTAAAGTCAGTGTGTTTACATGCACATAGAGAAAATCGAATTTCTGCCGTAGCTCGACTGAAATCGAAGTTCTAAATGCCATGGAAACACCTTAGCTAGGCTGAAATTGAACTGAACTTGATTTCTCGTAATCGAGCTACACGACCTAGATTGTGCGATTTTTGCTGAGCTACTTGGTGCATGTAAACCCTATCGAGCTACGTAGTCGAGCTACTTACTTCAGCACTGCCCCTTCCGGAAGTGACGAGACCACAACTGGGAAACACGACAGCCTCGGTCGGCATGGCAACAGTAGTAGCGAGCAGCAGAAGAGGTCAGGAGGAACAAACGAAGAAGAGAAAATGGCGAGCAGAAACGTGCACTTCTGGAGCAATGAGGAGACAGAGTTCATGCTCATTCAGCTTAAGGAGTTGAATATATTAAAATTCATGGACGGGAGAAAAACGCGCAATGGAGAACACGGAACTGATAACTTTGTTTATACTCCTGAATAGCTCTTCATGACGACAGCCGGAAGTGTACCAACATGATGGGGCGTGTAGCGCCACCTGTGGCTCGGGTGCACAATGTACCTCACACAATAGCTCGATTTCCTTGTGTGCATGTAGGATTGGATTTCTCTGGCACCCCTGCTGGGACCCTTAGCTCGATTACCGACAGCAGCTCGATTTGGATGTGCATGTAAACGTACTGAGTGTCTCGTTGTAACAGGTAGCGAAGGGCTCTCTCGTGTCGTTGTGCTTTATCTTCTGTGTCGCTCAGTCTCTGCTCAACTTCTGTCATACGTCGTTCTTTCAGCAATTTCACTCAGAGCGGATTCCACTCTAACGATTCTCTGGTTTCTTTCGAGGCCTCTGCATGCTCTCTTCTTAACGTACGTAGCTCTTCTAGTACGCCCGCCATGTTGTCTTCTTTACTGAGTTGTGTATCGTTTTGGTTTTGCTTGCCGCTTTTACTTTTTTTTCCAGTTGCTTTTCTGCTTCCTTTTGAAGAGCAGACATCACGTTTACTTGTTGTGAGTAGTATAAATTGTACGTATTGTAAATGAATAAATTTTGGCTAGGTTTTTCTAAGTTCTCTTCGGGAGCTAAAAGATCAGGCTGTTGCTCCCATCACGATGTCCCCGGAAGTCTTGCATGATGTTTTATTACGGTTATGATTATTCTGAGAGCGCACCAATCCTTAGGTGTATAAAGTTACAACTTAAAATACAATTAGTGATAACTGTAGACTTTTCAGTGGACTACAACCTTTTTAAGGGAATGCGATGTAGTCAGCCGTTTATCATGTCCCAGATCAAGCCGCCATTTTTCCACAAATTTGCAGAATTTTTGCCAAATTCTGAATATTCACATCAAAGATTTAGTTTTATCTGTATTATTTCTTTCATTTTATTTCAAATTCAAACCAACATCACCATTCAAAACCGTATAGTTTACTGACTGAGTATATTTAGTGGGCTACCCCCACAGTACCCAGTTTCTGAGGCAGACCCATATATACTGTGTGTGTGTGTATGCCAGTCAAAAGTTTGGAAACACCTTCAAATTCGATGTTTTTTCTTTACTTTAATTAACTAAAAGACACTTTGTGTCTTAAAGTAATGACTGACTGTTATTTCTCTTTACTTAATTGAGTGGTTCTTGACATAATATGGATTACTACAGTTGTTGAACAGGGCTGTTTACTGTATTTTTATTATTTACTCTTTACTGGTTGATGGTGTCAAATGCATTAAGAAGGCAAGAAATTCCATTTTTGACAAGACACGCCTGTTAATTGAGAAGTATTCCAGGTGACGACCTCATGAAGCTGGTTCAGATAATGCCAATAGTGTGCAAAGCTGTTATCAAGGTAAATAGTGATGACTTTGAAGAATCTAAAAGATGAAATGTTTTTTTAACACTTTTTTTGTTTGCCATATAATTCCATACGTTCCGTATGTTATTTCATAGTTTTGATGAGTTCAGTATTGTTCTACAATGTAGGAAAAAAAATAAAAACATCAAATTTGAAGGTGTTTCCAAACTTTTGACTGGTACTGTGTGTGTGTGTGTGTGTGTGTGTGTGTGTGTGTACCGTATAACCCCGATTCCAAAAAAGTTGGGACAAAGTACAAATTGTGAATAAAAACGGAATGCAATAATTTACAAAGCTCAAAAACTGATATTGTATTCACAATAGAACATAAACAACATATCAAATGTCGAAAGTGAGACATTTTGAAATTTCATGCCAAATATTGGCTCATTTGAAATTTCATAACAGCAACACATCTCAAAAAAGTTGGGACAGGGGCAATAAGAGGCTGGAAAAGTTAAAGGTACAAAAAAGGAACAGCTGGAGGACCAAATTGCAACTCATTAGGTCAATTGGCAATAGGTCATTAACATGACTGGGTATAAAAAGAGCATCTTGGAGTGGCAGCGGCTCTCAGAAGTAAAGATGGGAAGAGGATCACCAGTCCCCCTAATTCTGCGCCGACAAATAGTGGAGCAATATCAGAAAGGAGTTCGACAGTGTAAAATTGCAAAGAGTTTGAACATATCATCATCTACAGTGCATAATATCAAAAGATTCAGAGAATCTGGAAGAATCTCTGTGCGTCAGGGTCAAGGCCGGAAAACCGTACTGGGTGCCCGTGATCTTCGGGCCCTTAGACGCCACTGCATCACATACAGGCATGCTTCTGTATTGGAAATCACAAAATGGGCTCAGGAATATTTCCAGAGAACATTATCTGTGAACACAATTCACCGTGCCATCCGCCGTTGCCAGCTAAAACTCTATAGTTCAAAGAAGAAGCCGTATCTAAACATGATCCAGAAGCGCAGACGTCTTCTCTGGGCCAAGGCTCATTTAAAATGGACTGTGGCAAAGTGGAAAACTGTTCTGTGGTCAGACGAATCAAAATTTGAAGCTCTTTATGAAAATCAGGGACACCGTGTCATTCGGACTAAAGAGGAGAAGGACAACCCAAGTTGTTATCAGCGCTCAGTTCAGAAGCCTGCATCTCTGATGGTATGGGGTTGCATTAGTGCGTGTGGCATGGGCAGCTTACACATCTGGAAAGACACCATCAATGCTGAAAGGTATATCCAGGTTCTAGAGCAACATATGCTCCCATCCAGACGACGTCTCTTTCAGGGAAGACCTTGCATTTTCCAACATGACAATGCCAAACCACATACTGCATCAATTACAGCATCATGGCTGCGTAGAAGAAGGGTCCGGGTACTGAACTGGCCAGCCTGCAGTCCAGATCTTTCACCCATAGAAAACATTTGGCGCATCATAAAACGGAAGATACGACAAAAAAGACCTAAGACAGTTGAGCAACTACGTAGAATCCTACATTAGACAAGAATGGGTTAACATTCCTATCCCTAAACTTGAGCAACTTGTCTCCTCAGTCCCCAGACGTTTACAGACTGTTGTAAAGAGAAAAGGGGATGTCTCACAGTGGGAAACATGGCCTTGTCCCAACTTTTTTGAGATTTGTTGTTGTCATGAAATTTAAAATCACCTAATTTTTCTCTTTAAATGATACATTTTCTCAGTTTAAACATTTGATATGTCATCTATGTTCTATTCTGAATAAAATATGGAATTTTGAAACTTCCACATCATTGCATTCTGTTTTTATTTACAATTTGTACTTTGTCCCAACTTTTTTGGAATCGGGGTTGTGTGTATATATATATATATATATATATATATATATATATATATATATATATATATGAGCCTGAAGTAAACTTAGAAAACTACATTAACCATTCTTCTGGAAAAGGAAAAGAGATTAAGTGCTATAAACTGCTGAAACGTTTGTGCTTGACCTTGTCGAGCGTTTTGTTTCCCTGAACGCTTGCTCTCCACTTGTGTGTCGCGAAGCCGGGTCCAAGCATGTGACCTCTAGCTGCAAAGACCTGATTGGATTCTGGGAAGGGTCGAGAGCCAGCCCCTTTACATCACATCTGAAAAACGAGCTCTGAAATGTTGAATGCTGGATTAACGTGGCAGGTATTAAACCAATTTGGTTCCACTTTATTCATAGTCCATCTGTTCATATCATGCCCTTTGCCTCTGTTTTGTGTCCCACCTTAGCACTGTCATGAATAAGCTGCTCTTCTGCCACGTACTCGCAGTGTAAGCTGTTTACAGCAAGCTTGGAAAATCCCATTCCTGGATTAGAGCATTCCGTGGACAGCACGTTGGATTAAGTGTAATGGTTTTATTGATTTTTTTTTTTTTTTTAAAGTCAGATTTTAGAACTTAATCTGAAATCTGCTCATCCTTTGCCTTTTAAACCAGCCTGCAGCCTGTTTTCTGAGCAGCATTTCGTTCCTCAGTGAATAATTATTCAAGCCTAAATATCAGCAACATGGAACGTTAAGTTGTGTATTAATAGAATGAATGAAGAAAAACTGTAAAACTGGATAAACTCTTTTTGTTTTGCTTATCAATAAAATGCCACGATTTCAGTTTATTTGGTTGATGTGATATAAAAAAGGTGGCGGCACGGTGGTGTAGTGGTTAGCGCTGTCGCCTCACAGCAAGGTCCTGGGTTCGAGCCCCGTGGCTGGCGAGGGCCTTTCTGTGTGGAGTTTGCATGTTCTCCCCGTGTCCGCGTGGGTTTTCTCCGGGTGCTCCGGTTTCCCCCACAGTCCAAAGACATGCAGGTTAGGTTAACTGGTGACTCTAAATTGAGCGTAGGTGTGAATGTGAGTGTGAATGGTTGTCTGTGTCTATGTGTCAGCCCTGCGATGACCTGGCGACTTGTCCAGTGTGTACCCCGCCTTTCACCCGTAGTCAGCTGGGATAGGATCCTGCGAGCCTGCGCAGGATAAGCGGTTACAGATAATGGCTGGATGATAGAAACGCGTACTGTAGAACGACTGCTTTGTCTGTGACGGTGTAAGGTTCGACACTGCCTGTGAATAGTGACCGTTTTAAGTAATGAAATGCTGTGGTAAAGGAATGCGCCAGCCTCCCTCGTTCTGTCCTGTGACTGTGTGGTGGAGACTCTGATGGCCTTAACTGGCAGGCCGAGTGTTTACAGTGGTTTGAAGAGGTGTGTGTGTGTGTGAAATGTTGGCAGGACATTTATAGAGCTCCCCTGGTGCCGATCTCATGCTCTACAATCCAAATAGTTGATTGAGTCAGTAATTGTAGGCAGCTCCACAGAGCTGTGTGCAGTCAGTAAACCATCCTTTCACCTTTATGCAGTCTGTTTTTAGACTGGTATGTGCTTTGGTTTGTTTAGAATGTGGAGTGCAGTTGCGCGTGTGTGTGTGAGGGAGGATGAGTGGGTGGCTACTG
This sequence comes from Neoarius graeffei, assembly GCF_027579695.1. Lineage (NCBI taxonomy): Eukaryota > Metazoa > Chordata > Actinopteri > Siluriformes > Ariidae > Neoarius > Neoarius graeffei. The sequence goes on along the minus strand of NC_083575.1, from coordinate 27,965,562 downwards.
GACTCCTTGAAGCAGATGTGTTTCTCAAACAGCTTGGCTGCACAAAACCTTTTTTTTTTTTTTTTTTCTTCCTCCTATAGATCTGATCTGGATCGACAGCCACGCCCAGCCACGTTAATATTAGTTTAGTTCGATACCTGAAATATAATCAGAAGTCACTATTTGGAGAGTAGTGCTTTCTTCAGTGACCCTTCAGGATTAATTTTAGGTGTCGTAAACTTTTAACGATAGAAATGTATCATTGTGATGACTGAAGTATTACATTACGTTACAGGCGTTTAGCAGACGCTGTTCTCTAGAGTGACGTACAACATACCCAGAGCAGCCTGGGGAGCAGTTGGGGGTTTGGTTTTGGTGCCTCGCTCAAGGGCGCTTCAGCCATCGACTAGAAGGCGACCTTCTGGTCCTGAAGCTGCTTCTTTAACCTTTAGGCCAGGACTTCCGCATAGGTGTTATAAATTCATCACTGTGATGACCGTAGTATGTCGGGTTACTTTCACACTGACAAATGCAGTGTCATCCTTTTTCAGATCAAACCCTGCTTTGTTAGTCTGAGTGAGGTGAAGTGTTCTCGGTGCATATCGAGGTGGACACTCTAGCATCATTTGATTGCAGTGAGAAAGTGAATTTGAACCCGAATCGATCTAACCAGCTCCTAATGGGTGGTGGTGTAGTGGTTAGCGCTGTTGCCTCACAGCAAGAAGGTCTGGGTTTGAGCCCCGTGGCCGGCGAGGGCCTTTCTGTGTGGAGTTTGCATGTTCTCCCTGTGTCCGCGTGGGTTTCCTCCAGGTGCTCCGGTTTCCCCCACAGTCCAAAGACATGCAGGTTGGGCTAATATGAGGTGGCCTTGGGCTGAAGTGCCCTTGAGCGAGGTACCGAACCCTGTGCATGTGACAAATAAAGGCTGCTTCTTCTAATTTACCTTTTAGATGCCATGCTCCTTGATATCTGGACTGTAGGAGGGGAAAAAAGAATGAACGTTCGATACAGTCCAATCAAAAGTTGTTTATTTTACTGGTTGATTTTTCATGCATGCGCATTTACCAAAAGTTGGTGTTCCTTTTCCTGTCATTATATTTTTAACCAGTGATTTAAAATGATTTTGAGTATGTTTTTAGCCCCAACTGTTAATATGCCAGCTTGTTTGTGGCAAGCAAAAACTCGCTGCAAGCCCTTCCCTTCAATTTCCAGGCACTAAATGCCAAAATTCCTTCCCATTTAGTGTTTCTCTTCTCTCTCTCTCTCTCTTTCTCCCCCCCCCCCCCCCCCCCATCTGTCTGTGTTTGTGTACAGCTCAGTGGAAAACATGATGTGCTTCGCAGCTATTCATTGCAGTTCCCATCTGGATACCATCACTACACTGCAAAAAATGATATCTTAGCAAGTGAAAATATCTTAAATAGTTGAAACGATCTAGCATTTCCTATTAGAAGAATACAAGACACCAATTCTGAGATTATTAAACCTAGTTCTAGATTACAGCCAACTTTTTCTAAGATGTCTTATCAAGTAAAAATATCTGTCCATGCAGCAAGATAATTTCACTAGTATTAAGTAATTTTCTCCTCAAATTCAGTTTTCAATTTTTTGCACTGTAGAGAACATCAGTAACCTATACCAGGGCTTTTCAAAGTGTGGGGCGTGCCCCCCCCCTCCAGGGGGGGGCGCCAGAGTTCTTCGGGGGGGGGCGCAACGTGAGGAAAAATAAACCAGAATAAGTTACTATTGCGGACATTTAGCGAACTTCAGCTAGCCTTTACCAGAGACAAAATGAATCGATTTTTAGTACCTAAAGCTACAGTGAGTGAGGAGACAGAGTCTGGGCCAAGCAAAAAAACAGAGCCTCCAGGATGTTGCGATTTGCAACTTCAACGCAAATTCAACCAATCCCCGTGAATTCAGGGCGGTGTTGCAATTATATCCAATCACCGCAACTTTCCCGCAAATTTGACCAATCGTTGGCGTCGTCTTGAGGCGACGTCGACAAACTACCTTCTGCCTTACTTCCGTGTATACATTCAAGAGAAGCAGCATGCGCGCAGTGTTGCCAGATTGGGCGGTTTCAAGTGCATTTTAGCGGGTTTTGAACATATTTTGGACTGGAAAACGTCAGCAGTATCTGGCAACACTGCATGTGCGAGTCAGTGTTTATATAGGCTTAAATTCTGTTACTGAAAGTGTGTTATGTTTACAGTGAAGGACTGTGTGCACTTTATTTATTTATTTTTTTTACTTAATACAAGAAATTAATGGATGCCAACATTTTTGCCAAAATGGTATTTTATTTTCCATTGTTTAGGCAGCTTCAGCATCATACTGTGAGATTCTGTTCAAATGGTTTTTTTTTCTTCTATGAAGCCTGAGTCATTTATTTTATTAGTTTATAATTATTGTTTAATTTAGTCTTCAGGAGAGACTGCCTGCACACAGTACTAATATTAATAGGTTTTTTTTTTCTTACATGAAAGCTGAGGCATTTATATTATATTTTAAGGTAACTTCATGTTGTGCTGTGAGGTTCTATGCACTTTAACTTTTGAACCAACAGGTGCATTTGGATAAGTAAAGCCTATTTTTCTGCATTTTTGTAGTCCTGCTAATCTTTTATATTGGTAAAGATGTTTATAGGACCATTTCTCAGTGTCTTTTTGTTTTTTTTTAATCAATAGTTTGTCAGTAATAACTTAATATTTAACATATCACTCAATTTTAATCACAAAAAGAGAAAATCGCAACAATTTTTCACAACTTTCACTTCCTCCTGCAATGTAATCGCAACAAAAACCTAAAAAACACCGCAACTTTCATCGCAATTTTTTGGAAAACCCCCCGCAACATCAGACATTTTAGCCCGCGACAATCACAAAAAAGGCCTGTGAAATCCTGGGGGGACTGAAAAAGAAGGAAGTATGACCACGATTATTTAAAGTTTGGATTTTCATGGACCGGATCTGAAGATGCTCCACTGCCACAGTGTGTTGTCTGCCAAGAGGTGCTAGCTAACGATGCTATGAGATGTTTAAAATGTGTAAAGCAAGATGTTTTAAAAAGCACAGATGTTTAAAATGTGAAAAAGTAAAATGTATACAACAGCCATTTTTTAAAAATACAAATGGAACATTAAGTATAGCAACAGCAAAAATTGTAAGGGGGCGCTGTTGTTTATTTGCTCTCCGAGGGGGAGCTGACTCTCCCACACTTTGAAAACCCCTGGATTAACTAATAATAGCTGTTGTAACTGAAACTCACCTTTGTAAGATTTTGGGGGGAGGTTTTATGAGTAAATCTGAAAAGGTGTCGATAATTATGGACTGTCGATAATTGTAGCCGCCGCGCTAGTATAGTATAATGTTCAGGTAATAGTCTGTGTATGTATTTGCCTTGAAGGAGATTCTGAGTGTATCACTGGGGATATTTGGTCCCCATCAAGATGTAAAAACGTGCTCATTGTCGTCGTGAAATGAGCATCTTGGGCTCGTTCAACACCCCAGCTGATCTGTTACACTCCTAAATCAGCTTCTTGTGTTTGTGTCTTTACAGGGCTGGAAGGGAACTCCGACATGGCAGGTTCAGAGGCTGCTGTGCTCACCTGCTGCTTCAGAAGGTGAGAGAAAAGAAGTGTGTGTGTGTGTGTGTGTGGTTCCTGTTTAGACTTGGTATTAAAATCCATCTCGGGTCATCCGATCACAAACGGACAGCTGAGACGCAAAACTATTCACACCTGTTATTTTCTGAGAGTCGAATACATCTCGCTTCATCAGTAGCCGGGTTGCCAAAATCACGTCTGAACCAGATCCGTAATACTCGGCGACGCCAACGGAACGGAAACCTGATACAATGCGTTTATATTTAGCCATTAGCTATCCTAGAGCACGCCGATTCACTTATAAATGGCAGCTTTTGCTCAGATAATCAGTCCGTGTCCTTTCAAATAACCGAAAGCAGCAGTAAAACACGAGCGCATAGGCAAATTTGGTCACTGCATTCTGAGAGCGTGGGAAGAGGAACGCCTAAGGATTCACAAAAACACATCTCTAATGAACATGACCACAGGAAACTCAATAAATATAGATAACGCACCATCAAAACAGAGAACACGTCTTCAAAGATTAAAAAGACACAGGATTTTTATTTGGTAAATACCAATCATTGTCGATCCGGTGAAGTTTTCTCTAAGCAGTATATTTATGTCCATGGAACATTTATGGAAGGAGTCTCCAGTCGTATAGCGCTTTGTAACAACCCGTACGAGAGGAAAGGTCTTCAGGACAAAAGGGTTTATGCTCGTCTCACAGACGTTCCACAGCATTAACTGTGTCTCTAAAAGGATAAAAAGCATAACTTGCTTACACTGCAAAAAATGGCCTTTCAAAAATAAGAAATAAAAGATTAAAACAAAGCATATTTGCTTGAATCAGGTGAAAAAAAATCTGCCAATGGAACTAGTCAAATTTGACTTGGTAAGATTTCTTAAAGTAAGATGAAAAACCTAACCTGTTTTTAGATGAAATAATTCCAAAATAAGATTGGGGAACTTATTATGCGAGATCTGATTAACTCAAAATAGTTCTTATAACAAGATGGTACTTCTTCCATTTAGCCATTCAAGTCATTTTTATTTATTTCATTTTAAGGGTATTTCACTTAAATTCATGACAAAGTCTTAGCAGTAAAAACTGAATTTAAGATAAATATACTAATATTAGGATTGTTAAATTCTACAACGAAGCATTGCTAGCTTCAAAGATTCTCCTTTTGTGACCTGTAATTAGTAAAATACTCTAGATATGAGACCAGAGACTATCTTGAATCAATTTGACGACACGTGTAGCATTGCAAGTTTATTTTTTTCCCATTTCAACATTCAAATATTAAAACATCTCTTAAGATTCCACTTCCCTATGGAATCAATTTTGTGCCAAAATGTTCATACAATACTTTTGAAATATCACACAAAAACGATAAATTAAAAAAAAAAAAAAAGTCAATTTTTTTTAGACTGGCAAACAAATTATTTGTGTAATCGTGCAAAATATCAGTCTGTTACTCTTCAGAAACCTTTTATTTTTGTTCCGCGTCTTTCTCAGTTTTGTTTGGCGTAATTTATTTCGGTTGCGATTCCAGCTTTCTCGTTTGCGCTCCCTGACTTTTTGCTTGCAGTTTTAGCACAAACTTCCCGTGTGGGCGGGCTGTCCAGGAACGCATTCCCATTGGCTAACTTGTGTTTGACTGACAGCTCCGCTCAGCCATTCCCTACTCGGATTCTGGCGGACTGTTTGACGAGTGACCGATCCATTGACGGTAAACAAGGATCGAGTGGACTTCAGTGGCGACTATGATACTGAATTTACACTTTGTTGAATTAATTCAATATCATAGTCGCCACTGAAGTCCACTCAATCCTTGTTTACCGTCAATGGATCGGTCACTCGGCAAACAGTCCGCCAGAATCCGAGTAGGGAACGGCTGAGCGTAGCTGTCAGTCAAACACAAGTTAGCCAATGGGAATGCGTTCCTGGACAGCCCACCCACACGGGAAGTTTGTGCCAAAACTGCAAGCAAAAAGTCAGGGAGCGCAAACGAGAAAGCTGGAATCGCAACCAAAATAAATTACGTCAAGCAAAACTGAGAAAGACGCGGAACAAAAATAAAAGGTTTCTGAAGAGTAATAGACTGATATTTTGCATGATTACACGAATAATTTGTTTGCCAGTCTAAAAAAATTGACTCTCTTTTTGGGTTTTTTTGCATTTTGATTTGTTGTTTTTGTTTGATATTTCAAAAGTATTGTATGAACATTTTGGCACAAAATTGATTCCACTTCCCCAGGACCTCAGGCACCAAAAAAAAAAAAGTCTACACATTTTGACTTACAGTGCTTACACAACGCCAAAGCAACAGTGCATTTTGGGGGCACTGACTATTCATGTGTACGAGGGGTTTACAAGATCAGGCACAAAAAAAAACCCCCAAACAAACAAAAAAACCCCACTGAACTTAACTCCCAGCATTCCAAAAAGCCCTCACTAAAACGCCCTCCACTCACTCATAGCCTTTTTGAAGGCACTTGTCTGGTCTAGAGTCTGTACAGCATCTAGAAGGAGCTCACTCTAAATGACTGAGAAAACGGTCGCAGTAAACTTAGGATCTGTAAGGTGGAGTTAAATTGTAATGAAAGATTCAAACATTTCAGTGAAGTTCATTTATTCCCAAAACAAGCATGCTTTGTTTGTTTTTTTCTTGAAACAAGATGAACCGCATTTGACAAATGTCCAAAATGTACTTACTTGTTTTAAAAAAAAAAACTTGTTTTATTTTCAAAGGTGCTCCAAATAAGACTTTTTCAAGACGTTTTGTCTATACAAGATTTTCAAGATGGACTGTCTAAAAACTAGCCTTTCTAGCTAAGAGGTTTTGCTTGTTGGGCAATTATGTCTTATAATAAGGGTGGCTCGATGTTTTGACTTGAAAATAGACAAATAAACTTCCTAAGATTTTTATTTTTTGCAGTGTATTCATGATGTATTAGGATAAATAAGAATAGCTGCGAGAATGGGTCGAAGTAAGAAGTGCACATATAAGAGGACACTTGGTGTAGTCCGTATGCACGTTGTTATTATAAGAGCTGCAAACCAACCAAGCAATGCACAAAAACTCTATCTGTTGCGTGCATCAACAGTGAAACTAGACAGTTCAAAACGCACTTTATTCCACAGGAAAACCACTAACCTGGCAACCCTGGTCATGTCTTTTTATACTGTAACGTTCCGAGTTCCCGCAAGACTCGTCTGACCCGGTTCACACCTCTGTTTAGTGCCATCACTTGTCACCTGATCACCAGAAACGGATGGTGCTACCAAGTGTGTAGTTAGAGCAGCTCCAAAGAGCAAGCATGAAACATAATTAGTTTTAATCCCATGCGACTCACCCGCCTGTGTATTTCCCAGCCGTTAAACCAGCTGAATCACACTGATGGACTGCACATGTCTAAGCATTAAGCACTAACAATTTTCACTCTGGTCCTGCTGCATTTTCAGTTTAGCTAATTATTCATTAACAGTATGAACCTCATTTACATTAACAGCAACAAACACGTAATAGCCTGGAGTTTAACATTCTCCCACTCGAGCTTAATTGCACCATTTTTTGGCGAGCACGTCGACGTCGTCGTCATATTAACACAAATTACCAGGGAAGTGAATACAAGTAGCATGCAGGTCCTGCTCAGACTGAAAGCGGTTTACGCTCAGTGCCTGATGATGTTTTGAGCAATATTTATATTTGTTATACCCTCGCTCCGAGTGGGTGGGGTGGGGTGGGGTGGGGGTGGGGATACCGGTTTACCTCTGTCCGTCCATCCGTATCGCCGTCCGTCCGAAACACCCCTTTTTCTCAGCAACTACAGATCATAACTGCTTGATATTTGGTATGGCGCTTCAGCTTGGGGTTCTATACCGTGTATACCGTTTTCAGGTCTGTCGCACATCGACTTCCTGTTTACCAACTGAATGTATTTATAAAACCTACGGTATAAGATGGATTTACAAAATTTCCCTAACACTTTTCTCAGCAACTACAAATCACAACTGCTTGATATTTGGTACCGAGCTTCAGTGTGGCGTTCTATACCGTGTATACCGTTTTCAGGTCTGTCGCACATCGACTTCCTGTTTACCAACTGAATGTATTTATAAAACCTACGGTATAGGATGGATTTACAAAATTTCCCTAACACTTTTCTCAGCAACTACAAATCACAACTGATTGATATTTGGTACCGAGCTTCAGTGTGGCGTTCTATACCGTGTATACCGTTTTCAGGTCTGCCGCACATCGACTTCCTGTTTACCGATTGAATGTGTTTATGAAACATATAGCTTGGATTTTAAAAAATGTTCGTAACACTTTTCTCAGCAACTACAGATCATAACTGCTTGATATTTGGTACGGAGCTTCAGCTTGGGGTTCTATAGCGTGTATACCATTTTCAGGTCTGTTGCACATCGACTTCCTGTTTACCGACTGAATGTATTTATGAAACATATAGCGTAGATTTTAAAAAATTTCCTAACACTTCTCAGCAACTACAGATCACAACCGCTTGATATTTGGTACCAAACTTCAGCTTGGGGTTCTATATCGTGTAGACCATTTTCAGGTCTGTTGCACATCAACTTCCTGTTTACCGACTGAATGCATTTAGAAAACATATAGCATGGATTTTAAAAAATGTTTTTCTCAGCAACTACAAATTACAACTGCTTGATATTTTGTACCGAGCTTCAGCTTGGGGGTTCTGTACCGTGTATACCATTTTCAGGTTTGTTGCACATCAACTTCCTGTTTACCGACTGAATGTATTTATGAAACATATAGCTTGGATTTAAAAAAATTTCATAACACTTTTCTCAGCAACTACAGATCATAACTGCTTGATATTTGGTACCAAACTTCAGCTTGGGGTTCTATACCGTGTAGACCATTTTCAGGTCTGCCACACATCGACTTCCTGTTTACCCACTGAATGTATTTATGAAACATATAGCTTGGATTTAAAAAAAAATGTTCGTAACATTTTTCTCAGCAACTACAAATCACAACTGCTTGATATTTTGTACCGAGCTTCAGCTTGGGGTTCTATACCGTGTATACTGTTTTCAGGTCTGTTGCACATCGACTTCCTGTTTACCGACTGAATGTATTTATGAAACGTATAGCATGGATTTTAAAAAATGTTCGTAACATTTTTCTCAGCAACTACACATCACAACCGCTTGATATTTTGTACCGAGCTTCAGCTTGGGGTTCTATACCATGTAGATCGTTTTCAGGTCTGTCGCACATCGACTTCCTGTTGACCGACTGAATATATTTACGAAACACAAAGGGCGGATTTTGACGCTATTTCAAGAAGCAAAATGCTGTTTCAAAATGACAGTTTACCAGGATGCTGTTTGAGATTCCTGGGGAGAGACACTGCTCTTTACTTACTTGTATCAGGGTTCATTATTTGTTGAAGTCAACCTTCATAATAAGTCTCCTGTTCCTTCGATCGGCTGCATTCTGATATAAGTGAGAGCAGGGGGGATACGTAAGTGAGCAGTAGCTCACAGCTGATTTTCTGCATTGTAGAACAACACTGAACACCTCACAAGTATGAAATAACATATGGCACATGTATGGAATTATGTGGCCAACAAAAAAAACCCCAAACGTTTCATATTTTAGAGTATCCAGTGTTTCCCTTGATGATGCTTTACACACTCTTTGGCATTGCTTCATGAGGTAGTCACCTGGAATGCTTTTCAATTAACAGCTGTGCCTCGTCAAAAGTTAATTAGTGCAATTTCTTGCCTTCTTAATGGGTTTGAGATCAAATCGTTAATAAAAACAATACAGTAAATAGCCCTATTCCACAACTGTAGTCATCCATATATTATGCCAAGAACTGCTCAACTAAGTAAAGAGAAACGACATTAGTCATTACTTGAAGGCACGAAGTGACTTAATTAATGAAATGAATAGAAATTAAAACATTGACTGAGAAGGTGTGTCCAAACTTTTGACTGGTACTGTATATAAGACGCTCTGAATGTTCTGTACGAGAGAGAGAGAGTAATTCAACCTAAATATCCGCTTTAGGATTGTGCAACAGACGAGAAACTGCAGAGGTGATCAAGTTAAACAGGTTGTGGTGAATTTGTAGGGCGTGTAGTTGTAGTTCTGCTGTATTTATAAGGCAAATCCAAACTCGATGCCATTCTATTGAGGGATGCTTGTACTCCAAGTGCACACAGGAGGCATGATGAGTCAGAGTCAGAACGCACTCTGGTAGCCTGCGAGAACGTTAAGAGCATCTGGTTCGATGGAGGGAAATGCTGACCAGATTCCAGCAGATGGGCCGTGCTGCAGAGTGGGCTTTTTTATTTTCAGTAGGTCGTTTTAATAGCAGCGCTATTAAGACAGGAAGACTAGCCTCTTGTAGAGCCAACCGCAAAAAAAGGGGTGGAAGAGTGAAGGGTAAAAAAAAAGATAAATGAGTAGAAGAAGGAAAAGATTGATGAGTCGAGGGTGTTGCCTGGAGCAGGTAGTTAGGTCTGAAATATTGGACAGATTTGCTCCAAGTCTCCACATATATTTTCTATGACGCTTCTAATAAACGGACCGCTGCTTTAAAGAGACTGATGAACCAGTGATGTTTTACTCCTCCGACATCTGCACTTAAGGACCCAGTCTCTTAAAACGACGCCTCCTGTAGATGGTACGTCAGCCGTAGTTGACCGTTTACTGCAGATTTCTTAGCTGGTTCAGGAAGAGCTACCCAGGGTGGGCGTAGAGCAGTTCCCACCCAGCCACTCACTCGCACCTATGGACGATTTAGAGTAGCCAGTGGAGGAAACCCACGCAGACGCATGCAAATGCTGCACAGATGCCCCTTTTCCACCAAACCAGTTCCAGGGCTGGTTCGGGGCCAGTGCTGGTGCTGGTTCACAACTCGTTCAACTTGCGAGCCAGCTGAGAACCAGTTTGCTTTTCCATAGCTCGCGGTGCTAAGGGAAGCCACGTCATTACGTCGCTGTATACGTCAGTTACGTCGCTACGTTTGCATAAACCTTGGTGCGAATATCGAAGCAAAAACAACACGGAAGCAGCAGCAGCAACAACAACAATAATAATAATGGATGACTTCGCGTTTGTACAGCTGTGACTTCTCGTCGCTTAAAAATGGCGATCTTTCGCGGCCTTGTTATTGTTGTTGGTATTAACAACTCCGCCCCCCCGCCCCACTGACGTAAGCGGTTCTTTCCTCTGGCCCAGCAGAGAGTTGGTGCTAGCCTGGAACCGGTTTTTCTGGCCCCAGAGCCAGTTCTTTGTCAGTGGAAACAGAAAACCCGGTTCCAAACTAAGCACTGGCCCCGAACCAGCCCTGGAACTGCTTTGGTGGAAAAGGGGCAAGAAAGGCCGTGAGGTTCGAACCCAGAACCTTCTCGCTGTGAGGCGACAGTGCTAACCATCGCACCATTGCGCCGCCCTAAAATGACTCCTCATTAAGCTTAATGCAAGCTATGATTGTGCCACATACCCCTTAAAATAAAATAAAATAACGCCTCCCTCTCAGCATTTAATGAGGTTCGGTCTAACCGAGAACGCAAGCTCATGATTTTCAAGTTGACAGCCGGCAAACTCGCTGCTTCAGTTATAAAATGGAAGCAAGCCGAGACCCTGTTGATGATCCCGCCAGCCCCCCAAGACATCGCTCTTCTCATGAACACGCAGACTTCCACAGAGTTCATTTTATTTCGGCGCATATTTTCATGTGTAATGAAATAATAAAATTGTTTGAGTAATGAGATCAGGAGCTTTACTTGACACTAAATACAAGTAATTCCTTATAAATATGATAATTTGGTCCTCATGCCTCCAGTTTTCTCTCTCACTGAAGCTCTCTGCCTGCAGTGTCACAGAAGGGAAGCTACTGGAAGAGCAAAAGCTGTAATACAAATTGGAGCTGAAGCACATCAGACAGCTGGCCAGGTTCTTCACATGACAGTTTCGAGTAATTAGCGTTACTTGTATTTGTTCGATCAGGTGTGCTTGTTTAACGACTGCGTAAAGAACGTTGTGAATGCTAATGCCTAAAAAGGTATTCGGACCACATCCTTTTCCTAATCAAGCAACAACCGTGACAGATTATACAGCTATTAAGGTCATAATTAAGGTTATTGAGCTTAAGGTCTATCCCTGAATTAGCCAAAAGACTTGATTGAAATCTTTGGTCAAGAATCGAAAAGGACTGCTTGCTTTGTCGAGATATAAGGATCAGTCTACGATAAGAATTAGGTGTGCATGCGTGAAGACTCTCTCAGGAAGACTTTCCATTTACTGCAACACTGCCCTCTAGTGCTAGTCATAGGTTTGGCTCTCTGTATCCCAGACTGCATCATGAAACAGCAATTGCCACGACCCAGCTCTAGCGCCAGGATCAAATAAACTATCATAGTCTCTCATCTCATTATCTGTAGCCGCTTTATCCTTCTACAGGGTCGCAGGCAAGCTGGAGCCTATCCCAGCTGACTACGGGCGAAAGGCGGGGTACACCCTGGACAAGTCGCCAGGTCATCACAGGGCTGACACATAGACAACCATTCACACTCACATTCACACCTACGGTCAATTTAGAGTCACCAGTTAACCTAACCTGCATGTCTTTGGACTGTGGGGGAAACCGGAGCACCCGGAGGAAACCCACGCGGACACGGGGAGAACATGCAAACTCCACACAGAAAGGCCCTCGCCGGCCACGGGGCTCGAACCCGGACCTTCTTGCTGTGAGGCGACAGCGCTAACCACTACACCACCGTGCCACCCAACTATCATAGTGTCGGGTGCAAATCTTTAACCAGAGGTGGACAGTAACGAAGTAATACATTTACTTGAGTACTGTACTTAAAGGGATAGTTTGGGATTTTTGACATGAATCTGTATGGCATCCCCATCAATAGTGTCGTGCAAACACACTGACTTACCCCTGACAGCATCCTGTGAGTCCAGTTCTTGTCCAGACGAAAGTAGTCCGGCAAGTTTGTTGGGGTCACGAAAGTAAAACGTTTTTCGTCTCAAAACAGTATGTGTTCAAAAGAGTGATATATTTGCATCACAAAACCGTTGCCAAATAAAAAGTCAGACCGCGAAATCGCTTGGCACTATTTTCTCTCCCTTCTCATCACTGCGCGCTGCCGCCAGGTGACAGCCACGGCTGTTTCATTCATTGTTTCAGTGATGGGAATTTCGGCTCTTTTTCGGGAGCCGGCTCTTTTGGCTCTTCTTACTATAAGGAGCCGGCTCTTTCGGCTCCCAAACGGCTCCTGAGATTTTATTTTTGATTTAATTGCTGCAATTAACTAGTTAATTAATTACATTATTATTTATATTTTATCAATAGGATGTTTTCCATTTTAGTTTTTGTAGCCATTGTAAATCTTTGTAAAGTATAGCAGTGTAACAATGTTCTAGCTATAGAAATAAAACTTACTTACCAATGAATAAATTCTTTTCTCACAAACATAATGCAAAACTGTGTTATATTACCAATATAAAATACACAGAAGACATCAACTGTTTATCCTTTATGGCTTTATTTCACACTCGACCTTGAACAAAATGCCACAAAATAAATTATGAAGTATAAATCAGGCCTAAGAAACTATGAAGCAAAGTTGGAAATTATTTTAACAAACACAGAACAATGTGCAACAAAATACGTGGCACCTTGAGCGCATGTAAAAAGAGAAAAAAGTGCCGCACTCTGCTCCACCAGTAATGAGAAGCCGCTGGAACAGCAAATATGCTCCTGTTATAATGACTGCTGTCTCGTTGTATACCGCAGATTAATCTGGCCATGCCAAGGCGGTTGCTGACCGAACCTGTCAATTTATGAGCGACAATTTATATCATGAGCTTTAGGAATTCACGGCAACAAAACAATGATCATGGTTGTCAAATAGACAATCATCCTTCAGCTGAGCTGAACTCTGTCTCTCTCTCTCTCTGAGGCACCTAAGGACAAAAAACTAATTCGGCTCCCCAACTCGGCTCCCACCGAAGAGCCGGCTCCCGTCGTTCACTTCAAAGAGCCGGCTCATTGTTTACTGCTAGCAAAGTTAGCGACAACATGTCTGACTACGACGGTGAAATGTGTGCGGAGATTCAGCCACATCTTTGTTGCTACAGCCTGGATAGTCGCAAGTGCGCACCATTTTCACAAATATATTATTGTATAGGTTATAGAAGGTGACAAATTTGTCGCTGTTCTTGCTCTCAGATTAGCTTGTTAGCGCCGCTGATCTGAACTCCTAATCACTGCCAAACAATGGGAAAGGTGTTGATTCCTGCGCAGATGTCAACATGACAGCACGCAGTGATACTGAGGGAGAGAAAATAGTGCCAAGCGATTTCGAGGTCTGACTTTTTATTTGGCAACGGTTTTGTGATGCAAATATATCACTCTTTTGAACACGTACTGTTTTGAGACGAAAAACGTTTTACTTTCGTGACCCCAACAAACTTGCCGGACTACTTTCGTCTGGACCAAAACTGGACTCACAGGATGCTGTCAGGGGTAAGTCAGTGTGTTTGCACGACACTATTGATGGGGATGCCATACAGATTCATGTCAAAAATCCCGAACTATCCCTTTAAGTACACTTTTTGAGTATCTGTACTTTACTTGAGTATTATTTATTTTGGAAACTTATGACTTTAACTTCACTACATTTGAAAGGCAAATATCGTACTTTTCACTCCACTACATTTCTATCAAGGTCCTCGTTACTATGAAGCAGCTTTGAAAGTGGATGTTTTTTTTCTTTTCTTTTCTAAAACGTGATGGTTTTTCCGCAGGTGACACTGAGACAGCCGATCAGTCATCACTAGGGTCACGTCACGTCCATAGACTGAATAAAATCAAGTTCAGTGATTTCTCAGCAGTGTTATTTAACACGATCAGTTGATGGCGGAATGGAAGGAGGCGGTTCTTCTGGGGAATAATACACGCACTCGTGGCTCATGAATCCGTATTTCAGTTTTCTGAAAGGATTAAAGATTCGTTTCGTTTTAAATGCTTGCTTTGTTTGCCGAAAACGAACCACATCACGGCCTACAAAAACTCACCGTCCAACCTGCGGAAGCATATTGAGGTATATAAACGTTTTATTCCAAGAGAAAGCTTGCAATGAAGTTGTCTGTGCTTTTAGAGCTCGCGATAACGTCGCAGTAGCTATGCAGTCTGGTTAGTCAAATGACTTTCTATGGCTTTTCCCGCCAAGCTGCCGTAGCCTTGTCCACGGCTAACGTTAACACATAGCTAGTTAACTTGGACACTGTTAGTTAGCATGTAAAAACGGAGTTACGCTAACATGAATAACATTAACCGATCTGAAGTCCTTTCAGAAATATGTTTTAGCATAATCTTGTCAAATAAACAGAATGTAGAAATCTTTTTTTTTTTTCTAGTAGCGTTAGCGACCCAATATGATTTTGAGTTTGAAAAGAGTTTGCTAGCATGTCAGGTGGAGCTTCACTGACTAGCTAGCTTAACGTTAAACCACCATGATGGCACGGCATGCGCTCATTTTGTGAATTCACATTCCTGTCTTCGGTAATGGCATTAGCTTTTGTAAGCGTTGTTGCAATAATACAACGACGCGATGACAGAAAATGTACTTTTAATACTTAAGTATTTTTAAAAGCAAGTACTTCAGTGATTTTAAGTAAAAAATTGACTGGACAACTTTCACTTGGGCGGCACGGTGGTGTAGTGGGTGGTTAGCGCTGTCGCTTCACAGCAAGAAGGCCCGGGTTCGAGCCCCGTGGCCGGCGAGGGCCTTTCTGTGCAGAGTTTGCATGTTCTCCCCGTGTCCGCGTGGGTTTCCTCCGGGTGCTCCGGTTTCCCCCACAGTCCAAAGACATGCAGGTTAGGTTAACTGGTGACTCTAAATTGAGCGTAGGTGTGAATGTGAGTGTGAATGGTTGTCTGTGTCTATGTGTCAGCCCTGTGATGACCTGGCGACTTGTCCAGGGTGTACCCCGCCTTTCACCCGTAGTCATCTGGGATAGGCTCCAGCTTGCCTGCGACCCTGTAGAAGGATAAAGCGGCTACAGATAATGAGATGAGATGAACTTTCACTTGTATCAGAGTAACATTTAGCCAGTGGGATCTGTACTCTCATCTCATCTCATTATCTGTAGCCGCTTTATCCTGTTCTACAGGGTCGCGGGCAAGCTGGAGCCTATCCCAGCTGACTACGGGCGAAAGGCGGGGTACACCCTGGACAAGTCGCCAGGTCATCACAGGGCTGACACACAGACACAGACAACCATTCACACTCACATTCACACCTACGGTCAATTTAGAGTCACCAGTTAACCTAACCTGCATGTCTTTGGACTGTGGGGGAAACCGGAGCACCCGGAGGAAACCCACGCGGACACGGGGAGAACATGCAAACTCCGCACAGAAAGGCCCTCGCCGGCCACGGGGCTCGAACCCGGACCTTCTTGCTGTGAGGCGACAGCACTAACCACTATACCACCGTGCAGCCCGGATCTATACTCTGACTTAAGTAATGAAGTTGGGTACTTTGTCCACCTCTGTCTTTTAATTGGCACTAAGTGGAAGCTTTGGCAGTCTAACACACGCTGTCTTCTGGTCCATCATTAAGAGACAGCAGCATTTAAGAGTGTGTGCGTGTGTGGCGTGATTCAGCAGGAGCTGTAACAATGTTTGTTTGTCTTGTCAGAGGTGACTGTGATGTATCAGAACAGCTTACCGGTGATCTCGGTGAGGCTGCCGTCTCGGAGGGAGCGCTGTCAGTTTACTCTAAAGCCCCTCAGCGACAGCGTGGGCGTCTTCCTCCAGCAGCTGCAAACCGAGGACCGAGGTATCGACCGAGTCGCTGTCTATTCTACAGGTATGAATGAACACACACTCTCTCAAATACACACGCGCTTAGTATGGATTCTGGAGTCTCAAACACTTCAGGCTCTGGTTTTGTGTCATGTCTGTATAACAGCGCTTACATCCACAACTTTACAGTTTTAAAGGGGAACTGAAGGCAAATTTTTTATTATCAAAATTCTATTTCTCTCATTTTATTAAATATCGGAATGCATTTTTGATCACTATTTTGTCGCTGCTAGAGCAAGTTATAAGTGTTTGAAATACGCTCTGTAATATATCAGTCCATATGTCAAAGCGATGGCCGTAAACGAGATTCGTCGAGACATCGTAGGACGGAAGTAAAACGTACAGCGGAAATCAAAGCGACCGACATCTGCCAACGTCGTCAAAAGACGCGCACGCCCTCTTTCGAATGCTGACGTAATCAAGCCGGAAGTTTTCCGTGTCCGAAATCGCTCCCTACTCACTATATAGTGTGGACGCCATTTTGTAACGCTGTCCGAAACCTTAGTGAGGATTACGTGGGAAATGCGCTCAGTATAACATGTATTTATCACAATTATACATGCATGTGTTTTACTATTTTGAAAACCCACCAGCCGCCTGATCTGACACGTTTTAATTGTCCGACAGTAACGATGTAAATACCAGCACGACGGACTCGTCCTTATCCTGTCGTCTTTCCAACTCTTCTCTACTCCACGTCGATTCGAAGTCGTATGGAATAATCAGGGATGAGAATTTTCCGCCGATCGGAGGATTTCCGACTTTTTCAGAACAAAATGATCGTTTTTGAGATCGACGTAAATCCGTTGAGAAATTTTCGGGGGGGGGTATGGTTAACAATGTGTGGTCACCTCGTAACGTCTTGTTCTTGGTGGGCTCCCGGTTAACACACTCGATTCTTTCGACATGTCATAATTAACATTCACTTTTGCGACAATGTTTGACTTATTTGCGGTAGAATTTTCGGGAAATCCCATCGCGTGCGGTGTATAAACACAAGTACGCATGCTCTCCACGCATGGCTTGCAATCGCAGTTCACCGACCGTACACACTGTTTGACGATACGCATTGGTAACGTCGGAAAGACACGTATTCAGGCGGGATATTTTAGCATATTGACGATGGCAAAAGTCCTAGAGAAGAAAGAAGAGGATCAAGCGAGGGCGATTGATAAAGGTGCAGGAATAAAGAACTGTTTTCGATGGGCTTGGTTAGAAAGAACACTGAATGTCGAGATCGACAAGCAGACTGTCGCAACGAAGCTCGGTGATCACATACGGAAAATAGACGTCCCAGGAAAAGTACTTTTGTTCGTTGTGTTCTGACATGATAAACTATGCTAGTAGAGGGGCAAGGACTATTGAACTTCACATACACACCAAAAAACACAAAAGTAGGTTAAAATTATTTTGCCTGTTCAATGATTCATTATATTTATAATGTATATTGCACGAATCAATGCCATGGTGTGTGTATATATCTCAAATACATGTCATATATACAAGTGTGTATCTTTTTATAAATGGGGTTAGCTTATCTAATGTAGCATGCTGGGGAGAATCATAGTATCGTGTCTATATTTCTGATAAAATTTTAGGTATGATACCGTGTATAACTCTCCGACTTATTGCTCATTTCATAGGGGGAAGGGGCGGGGGGAATTGCTGGTATGTGCCGCGCGGGAGCGTCTGCCCACATTTTTTAGGCCAAGATGAACTTCTCATCTCATCTCATTATCTCTAGCCGCTTTATCCTTCTACAGGGTCACAGGCAAGCTGGAGCCTATCCCAGCTGACTACGGGCGAAAGGCGGGGTACACCCTGGACAAGTCGCCAGGTCATCACAGGGCTGACACATAGACACAGACAACCATTCACACTCACATTCACACCTACGCTCAATTTAGAGTCACCAGTTAACCTAACCTGCATGTCTTTGGACTGTGGGGGAAACCGGAGCACCCGGAGGAAACCCACGCGGACACGGGGAGAACATGCAAACTCCACACAGAAAGGCCCTCGCCGGCCACGGGGCTCGAACCCAGGACCTTCTTGCTGTGAGGCGACAGCGCTAACCACTACACCACCGTGCCGCCCCAAGATGAACTTAGTTTCTGATTTAAAAAAAAATTTTCCAATATGTAATGCCCATTGTACATGCCTGTTCTTTAATTCAAAATCACCATCTTGATGTTCAAATTGAGCATATGGTATCTGTATTACATTACACAACATCCTGTCCAGATAAATCCTAGTTAGTCCACACAGCAGTTGAAAGGGAAGTGATGAGTGATGTTGAATGTTGCCTGCTTAATATGCAAGAGCTCCTGCTACCATGATAACATCAGAAGGAAGCTTCAGAGAATTATATGATAGAACTTTTTTCTGGTTTGCACTTCATTTTAAAGGATTAGAGTATTCAAAGACATGAATAGCAAAAATGCAGAAATATAATACTGTAGAGCTCGTTTATATTAAAAGGCGCATTGATTTTTTTTGAAATCATCAAATGTGAATTGATTAAAAACAAGTCTCTTGTACCATATTAATCATTTTCACCTGGGAGTCCACCAAGAAGGGGAATTTATTTCCAAATTGCAACTTTTTGCTGATAAAATTAATGGTTTTGGGGTAAAAAAAAAAAAAAAGCCAAAAATCATTAGCTCCCACTCCCTGGGCCCCGCTGGGTGCCTGCGGCCCCCAAACCCCCGGCTTTTTTCAGACTTTTTAAATATTTTTCATTCTCATCCCTGAATAATCTACATCGCCCATGAAGCTGGCAAGTCTCGAAATTACCGTATTTTCCGGACTATACGTCGCTCCGGAGTTTAAGTCGCATCAGCCAAAAAATGCATTATGAAGACGAAAAAAACATATATACGTCGCACCGGACTATAAGTCGCACTTTTTTGAAGGGTTATTCTATCCATAGAATCTGTGATTGTATCTGATCAGCGGCGCGTGGTTACTGCGCGACTGCATTGCTTATTTAATAAACGAACAGCTGAGCAGTGATAACGCGCCCTTTGCCCTGTAAGTAGCCTAGTCTGATTATTTTAAATATCTACTACTATCTTTAATACTATCACTATCGTTATTACTAATAGCCTATATTATTATTATTATAACTAATATTAGTAGCCTATTACTGATGCATTAATCAGTTTGCTTTTAGATTATTTTTACCGGTAGGGCTTATTATCGCCCCATGGCTCTTTCATCTGTGTTATTAAAGCTGTAGTCATCATCGAGGAGTGTCATTCTTCATTTTTGTCGAATTTTATTTCATTAAATCAGAGGTCAAGTAGGCTATAGGTATATCATCTCCAAAGACAACCGTCTAGTGAAAAAAACAACAACAACAACAACCGCTTTTAAATCCCCTACTTAAATCCTTAAAATGAGTCATTTAACTCATGTCTTGTGTGATCTGATCTCCAATGGTGAAATAAACCGGTTGTGATGAGTACAGTCTGTTATTTTAGAAGATAAATTTAATATATAATTTAATATATAGCCTAATAAAAATAATATTTTATAACATATCACGACATATTACTGTCTGTAACTGTTCGTCACTAAAGCGTTTTCTAAGATCATAATGTCTGATATTATTTTTTTTTACACACACAATAAGCGCGTGTGCGTAAAGTTATAGTAAACCACCCCCCACCTTTTTTTTTTTTTTGAGTCGCCGGACCCACCCACCTCCTGCGTTCCGGGACCTCCCACTTCACAAATTAAGCACTGCCTAAAATCACTACATAACTTATTTAAATAACTATAGGCCTCTCATTAATAATAAAACACAGGCCAATCAAGTTTATCAAGCTGATGATTCACTACAAATCAGCAAATCCATTGAATTCCTCATCCTCAGTGTCGCTTCTGAACAACTCTGCCAACTCCAGCGGCAGACGAAGCGCCATTTTCTCTTCTTCTGCGTGGCTGTCGTCAGACTCAGCATCAGCTCCAGTTATTCCGCGGTGAAAAAAAAAAAAACATATATACGTCGCACCAGAGTATAAGTCGCATGGCTAGCCGAACCATGAAAAAAAGTGCGACTTATAGTCCGAAAAATACGGTAATCTAAATTGGAATGATATGGCGATCTGGCCGCTGCGTCAACAGTTTTCAAAATGGCGGCGCCGACACTTCACGTTTGAAATCTCATGAAGATCGAACGGGTAAGCGACGCCTGCCGTGGACCAAACGAGCTACATTCAACATGGCTAAAGGCCGATAAGTGTAATATAGAATATGCCAATACGAGTCACGATATAAGGTTACTAAAACCGAAAACGTAATTGAATAACACGTTAATTAAGAAATAAAGCAAGTTTAAAAATGACTTCAGTTCCCCTTTAATCATTTTTTTTGATTGATTGCTTTATTCCAAACAGTAAAGAAGATATAAAACAAACAAAAAAACTAAAAATAAAAAATGTAATCATCAAAACATCGTCATAAACAGAATAGCGTAGCCACAAGGCAGTAACATAATGATGTTCGGAAAGGATTAGGAAGAAGTAAATAATTTATCAAATCCTAACCCTCTATACCACCGCTAATCAAACGTCACTTTCCACCATAATAAAATATATATATATATATATATATATATATATATATATATATATATATATATATATATATACACACACACAAAAGAAAGCAAAATCAACAACAACAAAAAACATACCAACATGGTATAATATCAACCAAATCAAATCATGTATATACTTCTGCTATGCATATATACACACATACAATACATATATACAGTACATACATATACACCTACCTATAACTATATACACACCATACGTACACACACCCATATCATAATTATGCATATTATGCTTATATATTATATACAGTTATGCACTGTACATACATGTACTCCATACGTACCCATACCTATATACACTTATATTATCAATAGCATGTTATTGTAATTCCTCCTCCCTATACCTCATAAAGATCTGTTCCTTATACCTTTTTTTAACTGGTTTATAGTTGTACATTTCATGAGCTCCACATTCAAACTGCTCCATAGCTTTACTCCACAAATAGAGATACTGAACATTTTTAACGTCGTCCTAGCACTGCGAATTTTACATTTCAGTTTCCCCCTAAAATTATAGCCCCCCCCTCTCTATCCGAGAACAGTGTTTGGATATTCCTTGGTACTTTATAATTCCTTACTTTGTACATTATTAAGACAGTTTTATATTCTATAATATCCCTGAATTTTAAACCTTTTGAATTTAAGAATAGTGAAATTAGTATGATCTCGGTAACCAGCACTAAGAATTATTCTTATAGCTCTTTTTTGAAGTATAGTTATTGCATGAAGTGAACATTTTATACGTATTTCCCCACACCATCTCATCTCATCTCATTATCTCTAGCCGCTTTATCCTGTTCTACAGGGTCGCAGGCGAGCTGGAGCCTATCCCAGCTGACTACGGGCGAAAGGCGGGGTACACCCTGGACAAGTCGCCAGGTCATCACAGGGCTGACACATAGACACAGACAACCATTCACACTCACATTCACACCTACGCTCAATTTAGAGTCACCAGTTAACCTAACCTGCATGTCTTTGGACTGTGGGGGAAACCGGAGCACCCGGAGGAAACCCACGCGGACACGGGGAGAACATGCAAACTCCGCACAGAAAGGCCCTCGCCGGCCACGGGGCTCGAACCCAGGACCTTCTTGCTGTGAGGCGACAGCGCTAACCACTACACCACCGTGCCGCCCTTCCCCACACCACTAAGCAGTAATTGAAGTGCGGTAAAACCAGGGAACAGTAAAATCATTGTGGTGTGTGTCGTCCCCCCCCCAAAAAAAAGGTTCATTCCATAAGCACCCTTTAGTTTTGGCACACCATGCTGACTGTTGGCCTTAAAGCCATTATTGTGCACCTGTGTGGCTGATCACTGCCCGTAGCCTTGGCACCCGTTGGGCTTTGTTAGCACCTTTCAGCACTGATTGAGCGTTGCGGGCTAGCGATAAGAGACAGGCCTCTATTGTGGCATTAACAGTTGTGCAGGAAAATTGCTTTCGTTCTACTCAGCCAGGTCGGAGAAAATAATGCAGTTAAAGCTTTTATTCACCCTCTTCTGCTTCAACTATGTGTAGATGGCGCGAGGATAGCTTCCTCTACAGGGATTGACATTTTGCTCCTGGATGACTTCAAGCTGGTCATTAATGACACCACGCATCTTGTGCGGCCACCCAGAAGAGGTGAGGGTTGACCGTTACATTCAGCATTGATTCGATTTTTTTTTTCCTCCCCCCCTCTTTATATTACACGTAGCTAATGATTGTGTGGTTATATTTTGTGTGCGCACGCATCAGAGTTGCTAGCACATGAGGAAGCGGAGCGGCTGAACGACGTGAAGCTTCTGGTACAGCAGCTCTACACTACTCTACGCATAGAGGAGCATCAGCTGAGCAAAGAAAGAGAGCTGATTGGCCGACTGGAAGATCTCAACTCCCAGCTTCGCCCGCTGGAAAAGGTGCCTTGCGTTTGTGAGGACTGCTGTAAACCAGCAGCATTCTGAAAGATCCAGAGACGCACTCCAGCATCACTACGGCATAATGAAGCCATATTCACTAAGGCCTTATAAGGCGCTTATAATAGCACTGTACATTTAAACAGAGAAGAATTGAAGAGATTTTGGTTATATGACGTATATAATTAATAAAAAAAAAAGAAAAAAAGTATGTGTGTCACTGGTGATATTGTTGTATAACATTTACCAAAATGTAAGCAAATTTTGTATTCCTGGATCTCGCACTGAGAGAACTCGATTAAATTCTAAAACACTACGTTCAGACTGCAACCTGAAACGACCCATATCCGATTTGTTGTGAAATCCGATTTTTTTGTTAGGCCGTTCACATTACCAATTATACGAGACTTGTATGCGATCTCCAATATGAACGGAAAACGACCCAAAAGTGTCCCGCATGCGCAAATTGACACGTAATAAGCACATCTACGTAATACGTAAACAAAAAAAAAAGCGCACTCTTCATGTTTCATGATTTTTTTGTTTGTTTGTTTAATTATCTGGTTAGTGTTAAAGTGTGAGGTCTCGTGTGTGTTTTTGTTTCTGAACTGAAATGAAAACGTGTAGCCTGGTAACGAGGGTTGACTCCTAAATGTCTCTCTAATTTCTATATAAGTGCACTACATGTTACTAGGAAGTAATGGATTTTTAAACTCTATATAGTGCACTCGAGCTTCAGTAGGCAGTCGTTTGGGATACGGCCGCTGTATTACCAAACTCTTAATTCAGGCTTAATAATTTGCACATATTTATTTCGTCATATTAATAAACTTTTTCTACATTTTTATAAATATTTATTTAGATTGTTTATAGCCAGCTGAATTCTGCAACTTCTCTCAGCGCTGGCTCAAGGTGCAGAAACACCAGTGCAGTTTGCTATGGAGATGAGGCGAGACCTGGCGATGTGGTTTTTGTGGCGGCGGCGGAACTCGCACAATAATCTGATTAATGTGGACAGCAGACTAATGAGACCGAAGGTGTCAAATTACTGGAAATTTCCAGAACAATCTTATAATCTTGTAATACAGGATGGTTTAAGTTATAAATCAGTTATAGAAACTGTTTTATTTAATCAGGCTAACAGATCAACATCCAGGTCCCTACCAAATCCACCATTAGCTTGATCAATTCTATAAAAGTCTATTTAAATTCTGAAAACTGTACAAATGTTGTTGTTTTCCACCAAAGAGGCGGGATTAGCCAACGCAGAATAGTGACGTTTGTCTCTTGTTGATGACGTGTAGGTCGCATGAATGCGACCTGTCCGGTCAGACTGCAGTCGCATGTGAAAATATCGGATATGCATCGGATTTAGGACCACATATCCAAGCGGCCTGGGTCGCATGTGAAAAAATCGGATCTGTGTCGTTCAGATTGTCAATAACAAATCGGATACAGGTCGCATATGGACAAAAAAATCGGATATGGGTCGTTTCAGGGTGCAGTCTGAACGTAGTCAAAGTCTACTTACTATACTGTAGACGTGGCACCTTAACCTTTTATTTTCTGTCTGCTGTGTGTCTCAGGTGAAAGAGGAGCTGAGCAGGAAAGCAGAGCGTCGGACCACCTGGGTGCTGTGGGGAGGCATGGCATATATGGCCACCCAGTTTGGCGTGCTGGCACGGCTAACCTGGTGGGAGTACTCATGGGATATCATGGAGCCCGTCACCTATTTCATCACCTATGGCACAGCCATGGCCATGTATGCCTACTTTGTGCTCACACGCCAGGTAAGATGGCATCTAAATATACACTTGCATGCGCGCGCACACACATACACACGTTGGCTTGAAGATATGAAGTTTATCTTCTTGTACCGATCTCATCTCATCTCTAGCCGCTTTATCCTGTTCTACAGGGTCGCAGGCAAGCTGGAGCCTATCCCAGCTGACTACGGGCGAAAGGTGGGGTACACCCTGGACAAGTCGCCAGGTCATCACAGGGCTGACACATAGACACAGACAACCATTCACACTCACATTCACACCTACGCTCAATTTAGAGTCACCAGTTAACCTAACCTGCATGTCTTTGGACTGTGGGGGAAACCGGAGCACCCGGAGGAAACCCATGCGGACACGGGGAGAACATGCAAACTCCACACAGAAAGGCCCTCGCCGGCCACGGGGCTCGAACCCGGACCTTCTTGCTGTGAGGCGACAGCGCTAACCACTACACCACCGTGCCACCTCTCGTATTAATAACTTTTTATTTTTCATACGAACGACATCTCAGTGCTGGGTAACATATTTAAATAATATTGGCTGGCATTGAGTGGTATATCAGATATATTCCATTCAGCTAGCATGATATTGAATGAGTCGAAGAGGAGTTCAATATCATGCCAGCTGAATGGAATATATCTGATCTACCATGAAAAAAGCCAACAGTTATTATACGTACACATTCGATGGAACAATTATAGATTTTATAAAAAGTTAAGAACAGGTGGTAACTTACTAATATTGAATGCTGATTCTGATCGAATGTAATTCTGTCAATCCGATGTACTGTACAAAGTCAAAGTTCTAACAATAAAAATGATGCAAGTCCAAAAAGCCTGAACAACAACCCAACTTCTATCCAGGCTGACCGTTCAAGTTCAGAGTTACTTTTGGTCGTAGTTAACTGTTGCATTGCAGTTGTTCAAAACAAAAGGGCTTTGCTGAGTGAAGTCCACAAGTGAAGTCCTCTTGTAAAAGCCTCCGTCACGTTTCCTCACCTCCAAGTAGAACTTTGACAGTATTTCCGCTATTGCTCTATTTTCCAGTTTTTCGATGTCCGTTGGTCTGTTTTTCTCTTGTAAATATGTGTGAAGAACATCTTTCTCTTTCAAAATATGTCTTCCGCTTTTAATCTTCCACTTTTAACGAAGCAAACCTCACGGCCATGTTTGTGTCCAAACTGTCAGTCACTCACTAGTGCAGAAGTTTTACGTCTCTGACGTGTCTCTTTTCCAGTTTTTCGATGGTATGTTTTTCTCTTGTAAATATGTGTGAAGAATATATAATGAGGTTTTGGTAGCCTTTCAGGTGTTCGGCGCGTCTTTAGTTTCAGTTTTCAGTTTATTTATTTAGTGCTTAAAGGAGATACACAGAACCTTTATTTTAAAGTAAATTTCTGAGTGGATAGTGTCTCCATCCTTGACTCTTGTATGCTGCATAAATGGGAATAAAAAAATATATATATTTTTGAGAGTTAAAATCAACCGCAAAGTTGGCATTCGAGCTGCCCCGCTGAGCCAGCCAGCCCTGAGTGCGTGACGTCACTGCGATAACCGGTTTTAGGGCCGAAGCCTTTTACAGCTATAGACCAAAGTCATATAAATAAAAATTTATGGTGAAAGTAAGAAATACCGTCACCGACTTGCTCAACTAAGACTGATTTGACTTCACTGATTGTGGGTCGACTCTCATTAAAACAGGATGGGTGCTATAACTTATGCAGCATACATGTACATGCATGCATTTTCACTGATAAAACGTAAAAGGCTAATTAAATAATCAGATGAACTGAGACAATCACATTCTGAAGCAAATTAAATAATCTTATACCGGTAACTTAAACACGCAATACAAGTTACATACATTAATCTAAATGCAGGGAAACAACGTGCTGTTTTTGTTGTTTTGTATCCAAATGAGAGTCGGAGCTTTCCCGTCTGCGTTCTCGCTTCTTGAAGGCCGATCTTGTGGCCAACTGTTTTGAAACAATCTGACTTTCAGTTGTTTGTTCAGTTCTCCGTTCATTCGCTTCTTCCATGTAAGGGTGAGATGGCAGCGATATCCAGTTTAGAAATCAGATGGCTGCTCCACTCATTCTCTCCATACTGTGTAGTCCGCCATTACTGCTCGGCTCAGGCAATTACTAAAACACGGGACGTCACCGGTTTTAGCAACACCTGCGGGGAGGTCACTGCTCGAGCGATATGTCCTGTCCCGGGTTTTACCAACAACCCTCGGCTTACTCCGGGAGGACTTGTGCATTTGAACTCATTTTCCTTTTAAAAAATAAATAAATAAAATAAATACTTTCCTTTTCTTGTAGTTTCCTTTAAAGGAGTACGCCACCCCCAGGTGAAATTGAGTCAGTCCCTGCAGTCCCTAGAGTTGGATGAGTGAGCCAAAGCGTTTTGTAGCCGACCCAGCCATTGCCCTGATCTAGAAACGCCCCGGTTAGCTTTAGCTTAGCGTAGTCGCTGTAATCCGGCGTGTCCAGCTAGCATGTCGTTGCAAAAGTGAATCAAATAACTCAAGATTTTTTTATAATTATTTCTCATGACCTGTACATTCACATCGAGTACACATCAATGCAAATTAACACGAAGGGATTTACTAGACCAATTTATATCTGGAACTATTTTCGGCCACAGCACAGGCAAAGCACCGCTGCAGGCGCAAAGACACCACGCAGCACCTGAAAACCCTCAACTTCCGTCAATACACCAGCGTGACTACTAAGTTGTGGTGCTGCGTGGTGTCTTTGCGCCTGCAGCGGTGCTTTGCCTGTGCTGTGGCCGAAAATAGTTCCAGATATAAATTGGTCTAGTAAATCCCTTCGTGTTAATTTGCATTGATGTGTACTCGATGTGAATGTACAAGTCATGAGAAATAATTATAAAAAATCTTGAGTTATTTGATTCACTTTTGCAACGACAATGCTAGCTGGACACGCCGGATTACAGCGACTACGCTAAGCTAAAGCTAACCTGGGTGTTTCTAGATCAGGGCAATGGCTGGGTCGGCTACAAAACGCTTTGGCTCACTCATCCAACTGCAGGGACTGCAGGGACTGACTCAATTTCACCTGGGGGTAGCGTACTTCTTTAATTGTTGGTACTGCACCCTCTTTCAATACGGGCTTATAGCCAACGCTCCTCAACAGATCAGAGGTCTCGTACGAGTCTTCAGTAAAATGTGCAGAGGAGAGGAGAGACCACTTCGTAGGCGCCCAATGTGCCCGTGAACTTCTCGCAAAACGCGTCCAAATCTTTGCAGTTTGAAGATTCTTGGGCCATGAATGCAACGTAAATCCACCTTCTGTCGTGTTGCTGCACCCGCCAGCAACACATCTATGTGGCATGGCGATAAATTAGCTCAAAATGGAGGATCGGAGTTGCAGTCAGCTCTGTGTTTTAGTATAGCGGAAATGGCGATGAGACCGATAGACTTCCTGCTGTGACGTCACGGGCGTCAAGGTCATTCACTCGTTAATCATAAAAATGACTAGATTAGATTTCTTGTTAACGCTTAAAACTATTCCTGTGCCATTCTTGAGATCTCAAGGCATTTATAAACAAAAGTGAGGCCGTGGCTCTGCGTGTATGCTTTAAACCTAGCATTGGATCTTTGCTCTTTCCTGGCAGACAAAGAAATGATTGTGTGCATGCACAGCAGAAAAGTTTTGTCATTGGATCTTCGCATCAGCTCCGATGTGTGACGTCGTGTTGTCTTGACAACATGCAGTATTATATTATAACAATACTGCACGCTCATTCTCCATTAGGGAGAGCGGCGTAATACGTGGAGGATAAGCGATATGATAACAGTATTGCATGCCATCAGTAAACCTGCTAGAAGGGAATAGAATGCATGTTTTTATTCCATGGAAAAAGTGGCCTGTATGTATAATAATTTCCCTCCTGAGGATATCGATGACGTCACTCCCAGTATTTTCCCGCTGACTTGATGCACGTTGTCAAATTGGCAGACCAGTTCAGAATTAAAATTCTTTTGATTAACTTGCATTTTTTTTCCTTATGGATGTGTCTTAAAATTTCATATCTTCTCATGTTGAAAAATATTTCACTTGTTCGCTGCACCATGTTGTGGTATACTGGTATAGCTTGCATTTCGTACTGGTAGTGAACTACTCCAAGAGAATGATGTTATGCTTTTCTGTTGGGGTGTACAATTTTTTTTTTTACCCATTTCTGGCTGGTGCAAGTTGGGCAGAATGATCTAAATCCGAATTAGAATCCTCAAGCTGGATCCAACCTGATTTTATTCAGAATTTGCTCACAGGCGCGTTTACACAAGAAACGTGATTTTCATGAAAATCCAGGTAGCTCGCAAAACCATGTATCCTACTCCTAGTCTTGAGTTTGTGCAAATTTCCATTAACTGGCTCGAAGTTATATAACCTGCAGGAGTCACTGCACTTTTCTATACGGATTACGATGTCAAGTTTAAACGGCTTATTTATTCAACTACACAAACAAATTTAATGAGAATTGCCGTTCATATTAATGGCCAGGAAGAAAGCAATCAAAAACAAATCCATAAATTAAGACGAACGACTTTTCAAATGAATTATGAGACAACTTCTACAACAAGAATAAATTGTTGCTTCCTACCAGATTAGGGAGCAATTAAATGCCATTTCCTGTTCAGCAAGGAAAAAGGTTACGACTCGGTCAGTTCTGAATCCTGTAATGTGAGGAATAACACCAGACAGACTGCTGTCATATGAAAGTAATGCGCCCCGGGAGGGGTGTGATATTGCACAACGCGCACGCAGAGTGCTTTAGTCCACCTAGATACAACAGTGATTTTCCAACAGTTACAAGGTTTAATTGATTGCTGAATGACCCGTGTGCTTTTTAAAGGAACAGTCCACCGTACTTCCATAATGAAATATGCTCTTATCTGAATTGAGACGAGCTGTTCCGTACCTCTCCGAGCTTTGCGCGACCTCCCAGTCAGTCAGACGCGCTGTCACTCCTGTTAGCAATGTAGCTAGGCTCAGCATGGCCAATGGTATTTTTTGGGGCTGTAGTTAGATGCGACCAAACTCTTCCACGTTTTTCCTGTTTACATAGGTTTATATGACCAGTGATATGAAACAAGTTCAGTTACACAAATTGAAACGTAGCAATTTTCTATGCTATGGAAAGTCCGCACTATAATGACAGGCGTACTAACACCTTCTGCGCGCTTCGGCAGTGCATTGATACAGAACTCCGAGAGGTGAAGGTATCAATGCGCTGTCGAAGCGCGCAGAAGGTGTTAGTACGCCTGTCATTATAGTGCGGACTTTCCATAGCATAGAAAATCGCTACGTTTCAATTTGTGTAACTGAACTTGTTTCATATCACTGGTCATATAAACCTATGTAAACAGGAAAAACGCGGAAGAGTTTGGTCGCATCTAACTACAGCCCCAAAAAATACCATTGGCCATACTGAGCCTAGCTACATTGCTAACAGGAGTGACAGCGCGTCTGACTGCGTCTGACTGACTGGGAGGTCGCGCAATGCTCGGACAGGTACGGAGCAGCTCGTCTCAATTCAGATAAGAGCATATTTCATTATGGAAGTACGGTGGACTGTTCCTTTAACAGTCGATAATTACATAGGGCCAAATTACTCAATTCTGATTGGTCAATCGGGGAGGGCTTTTTTCCTTAACACGAGGCCGTATTTCTGAAATGCTACTAGCTAGTTCGTTGCTTGGTTACGGTTACAAAAATGAGCAAGTTTTGTCAACAAAATGGCCGACTCTGCTGACTCAGCAATGCCGCGTTTCGCTATATTTGACGAAGAAATGATCAACCAATTGAAAGCTGCAAGCGAAAATGAAAATACCAAAAAAAAAGTACGAATTTTTGGCTTTCCGTGTGTAAGAAATGGGCCGCAGAAAGACAAATAAACGACTCTCTAGCGGCATATGAATGCTAGACAAGGTGCTGTCGCAGTTTTATGCAGAAGTGAGGAAAGAAAATGGAGAAAACTACAAACCAGACTCTCTTAAAGTAATGCAGCATTGGATCGGCATCTGAGACGAGAGAAATATCCGGGATCGATCCTGAAAGATGTTACTTTTCAAGAATCACGAAAAGTCCTCGAGGGAAAAGCGAGACATTTGCGAAAACAAGGAATGCTTTAGAAACTGATTCAGACGTGCAAGATGGTCTCGCGCCCTGATTGGTTCAGAAAACATGAATGACCGTTGTTGTGAACTTGGATGGCTTCCAAAGTATGAATTTGGCCCTATATATTATAAACAAGTAATCGTATGGTTCCTCGTAAAATTAAGGATCAATTTCACTCGTCATTTCGAAGTTTTAAAAATTGCCCGAGTCGCGAAGCTTTCAAGCCTTTGAAGATTTCAAAACTTCGAAATCACTCGTGAAATTGATCCTTAATTTTACTCGGCCCCATACGATTGCCTATACTTATCGTCATGGAACGTCTACAAGACAAGTTAGTTCCTGTTCTCACCTACGATATAGCGGTGATTAACATTCCCTTAGTAGGCTTGCTCGCTCTCTCGATCGAGAGCTTGAAGGCATGTTGTGTAGGCAGACTTCTCTGATGTCGAGTTGGGGAATATCGATGTTTGATATATCTGTATTTATTATTATACCGCCGCTCTGAAAGGGGGGGGGGGTATACTGGTTTACCTCTGTCCGTCCGTCCGTCCGAAACACCCTTTTTCTCAGCAGCTACAAATCACAACTGCTTGATATTTGGTACCGGGCTTCAGCTTGGGGTTCTATACCGTGCAGACCATATTCAGGTCTGTCGCACATCGACTTCCTGTTTACCTACTGAATGTATTTACGAAACAAATAGCATGGATTTACAGATTTTTCGTAACATTTTTCTCAGCAACTACACATCACGACTGCTTGATATTTGGTACCGGGCTTCAGCTTGGGGTTCTATACCGTGCAGACCATATTCAGGTCTGTCGCACATCGACTTCCTGTTTACCGACTGACTGGATGGGTGGATTTACAAAATTTCCGTAACACTTTTCTCAGCAACTACAGATCACAACTGCTTGATATTTGGTACTGAGCTTCAGCTTGGGGTTCTTTGCCGTGTATCGTATTTTCAGGTCTGTCGCACATCGACTTCCTGTTTACTGACTGAATGTATTTACCAAACGTATAGGGTGGATTTTGATGCTATTTCAAGAAGCAAAATGCTATTTCAAAATGACAGTTTACCAGGATGCTGTTTGAGATCCCTGGAGAGAGACACTGCTCTTTATTTGTTGAAGTCAACCTTCATAATAAGTCTCCTGTTCCTTCGATCGCTTGCATTCTGATGTAAGCGAGAGCGGGGGGATACGTAAGGGAGCAGTAGCTCACAGCTGATCTTGTTTTTCCTTAATGAAAGGGCAGTGTTTTGTGTGACCTTATGCTGTGTTTGCCCACATACAGGAGTACATCTACCCTGATGCCAGAGACCGACAGTATCTCCTGTTCTTCCACAAGGGAGTGAAGAGGACACGCTTTGACGTTGAAAAATACAACAAACTGAAGGGTGCTATTGCTGAGGTACATGCGCGTGCGCGCGCACACGATCCCTGCACATAAAAAAAAAAACACTCCTGTGCTTGAATGACCCTGAATTTGTCCTTCCCAAATTCCTCCATCCTTGACTCCTCTCCTCTCTCTCTCTCTCTCTCTCTCTCTCTCACTGTTCCTCCATCATCTCTCTCACTGTTCCTCCATCATCTCTCTCTCTTTCACTGTTCCTCCATCATCTCTCTCTCTCTTTCACTGTTCCTCCATCATCTCTCTCTCTTTCACTGTTCCTCCATCATCTCTCTCTCTTTCACTGTTCCTCCATCCTCTCTCTCTGTTCCTCCATCCTCTCTCTCTGTTCCTCCATCATCCCTCTCTCTCTGTTCCTCCATCATCTCTCTTTCACTGTTCCTCCATCATCTCTCTCTCTCTGTTCCTCCATCATCTCTCTCTCTCTGTTCCTCCATCATCTCTCTCTCTCTGTTCCTCCATCATCTCTCTCTCTCTGTTCCTCCATCATCTCTCTCTCTGTTCCTCCATCATCTCTCTCTCTCTCTTTCGCTGTTCCTCCATCATCTCTCTCTCTCTGTTCCTCCATCATCTCTCTCTCTGTTCCTCCATCCTCTCTCTCACTGTTCCTCCATCCTCTCTCTCTTTCACTGTTCCTCCATCCTCTCTCTCTTTCACTGTTCCTCCATCCTCTGTCTCTCTTTCACTGTTCCTCCATCCTCTCTCTCTTTCACTGTTCCTCCATCCTCTCTCTCTTTCACTGTTCCTCCATCCTCTCTCTCTTTCACTGTTCCTCCATCCTCTCTCTCTCTTTCACTGTTCCTCCATCCTCTCTCTCTTTCACTGTTCCTCCATCCTCTCTCTCTTTCACTGTTCCTCCATCCTCTCTCTCTTTCACTGTTCCTCCATCCTCTCTCTCTCTTTCACTGTTCCTCCATCCTCTCTCTCTCTTTCACTGTTCCTCCATCCTCCCTCTCTCTTTCACTGTTCCTCCATCCTCCCTCTCTTTCACTGTTCCTCCATCCTCTCTCTCTTTCACTGTTCCTCCATCCTCTCTCTCTTTCACTGTTCCTCCATCCTCTCTCTCTTTCACTGTTCCTCCATCCTCTCTCTCTTTCACTGTTCCTCCATCCTCTCTCTCTTTCACTGTTCCTCCATCCTCTCTCTCTTTCACTGTTCCTCCATCCTCTCTCTCTTTCACTGTTCCTCCATCCTCTCTCTCTTTCACTGTTCCTCCATCCTCTCTCTCTTTTTCACTGTTCCTCCATCCTCTCTCTCTCTTTCACTGTTCCTCCATCCTCTCTCTCTCTTTCACTGTTCCTCCATCCTCTCTCTCTCTTTCACTGTTCCTCCATCCTCTCTCTCTCTTTCACTGTTCCTCCATCCTCCCTCTCTCTTTCACTGTTCCTCCATCCTCCCTCTCTCTTTCACTGTTCCTCCATCCTCTCTCTCTCTTTCACTGTTCCTCCATCCTCTCTCTCTCTCTCAGGCCGAGTTGGACCTGAAGCGCCTGAGAGATCCTCTCCAGCTGCATCTCCCTATCCAGCAGATTACCACCAGCAAGGATTGATGTGAGGAAGTGAAAGCCTCCCTTCCTCCTTCCCTCTTTCCTTCTCCCTGCTCTCTCCTTTCCTCTTCCCCTTTTCCCTCTCCCTCTTTCAGCAACTCTTCTTTCATTTTTTTTTTTTTGGGGGGGGTTCCCCTACCACCTCTTTCAATTTTTTTCCCCTTTCTGACATGGAGTTTTAAAAAAAAAAAAATACTGCTGTTTTTATGTTCTATAATTTGGTTTTGAAACCTGCTTTAAACATGGTGAGTCAAAGTAGAGGAGGAGGGGATGGAATGAAATCCAAAACGAAAGAGAACAACACCTGAAGCCCCTCTGCTGGAGGTGCTGGAGGGCAAAGTTGCTAGTTGTGCCTGCAGACCTGTGCACTCTGGTTAACACTACAGGAGCACGGAGAGAACAGCAGCAGCCTGCAGGAAGCTCCTGATGCCGAACAGGAAGTGACCTCTGGGTACGGACACAATATCTCCCAGACATGCTGAACAAACAGCACATGTAGACACATGCTCTGTGGTTCAGCACCCCGGAAACAAACTTTCAAAATAAAAAACCTCTAAAGACCTATTTTTTACAGTGGAGTTGTATATCTGGCACAGGAAAGATCTTTGGGCTTTTTTTTTTTTTTTCCAGCCCTGGACATTGTTGTTGGGGGACCATCAGATGCAGGAGAGCTATTTTTGACCCAACGTCCCTGCGCGGAGCAGAGTTGTCCTCTGTCTCCCTGTCCCCTCCTGTCCTTTAGTGGCCAGGACTCTGGACCGCTGCCGCATCTCCCTGTCTCTCCAGTTGCATCCTTAGCATGACGGACATGCTCTGCTGTGCAAATTACAGAGCTATAACAGGAGTTTAACCACATTGCTGCTAAGTATGTACAAGGAGAAGAAGGGGTCACGTGATAAGCGTCACTTCCTGTACAGACCTGTTGCAAGCTGCAGACCAGAGATCTACCGGCTAAACATCACTGTGTGTTCAATTATTACAAAAATTAAAAAAAAAAATTAAAAAAAAAAAGAGAAAGGAAAAACTACAAAAACAATTTTGGCACTTTTTATTTTGAAAGCCATAATATTATATTATATTATATTATATTTGTTATGATGAGTGAGGAAATGATCTAGCCTTTTTCTTTCATATTGGTGGAGGAATTTTTTTTTTTTTTTAACCTGACATCTTATGTCAGCGTAAGATTTGCGTTCCACGTCATTACACCAGATCAGGCCGTTGTCGTCATGGTATGTGCAGCTCCTGTTATTAATATTAAAAAAAATGTTACCACGCTTAACATGCACACACAGTTTCATTACGAATGCAGTCTACGAATGGTGACGGTGAATTAGTCCACATACGCGCCTTTCGCTTTGAAACCTGTGGAGATTAACAGAGGATTACAAAAGTGACAGATTCTGTGCCAGAAAACTGTTACCCACAGTGCCTCACAGCACCTGGTGCAGCATGCTGATCAGGGCGCTCCTATTCCCCTGTGCAGCCACGTTCTGGTCTCGCAGCCTCAGCCCCTATGAGCCAGACCCATCCATCCTTCAAGACATAGCTGGGCTGTTTATTGTATCATACGATTGTGTAAAAAAAAATAAAAATTCAGAGACAAAATCAAGCTGCACAGCTCCTGCGTATGCCAAGAATGTAGAGCCGTGTAATATATTAGATCCTAGGCTTAGTTGGTTTCTCGCACAATTTTTCGGCATGCTGTAGCGCGTGACTTTTGCATCCTTTCATCGAGAACATGGCGTCTTTAAAGGAACAGGCTTTAGAGCATTCTGAAGTAGTAAAATCTGTGAATGGGATATTGGCCTGCTTCGATACGCACATTTTTTTTTTTTTAAACACTTTAATTTGTTTCATATATACAAGAAGATGTACGGTAAATGCATTTCTTCTGGACATGGTGCTCTGTTCAAAGTTGAGTAAGAATCGCGTCATGGCTCATATTTGTGTCTCAGATGAATCTGTACGCATTACTGTACCTTCAGAGGGTTATGGTACTGTATATGGATCCTTCATTCAGCCAAGGCGTGCTGCAGATGCCTCGTATCTCGAAAAAGAAAGCGGTTTGGCTATACGCCAAGGTGTCCACGTACATCGTTATACAGAAAATGTATAGAGAATACGTCACGTTTCAGAAGATATATAAAAATGAAGAGCGTTTACGTAACGAGTTTTCTTGCTTGCTCGGACATACTGATATTAAGATATATTTAAAAGCCTCGCCATTTCTCTTGCAGTAATATTTCGATGCCGAATGCTGCATGTTGGCCTTGTGTGCTGTAAATGAGAATCCCCCCCCCTCCCCCTTAGCTATTACCTTCTCCTGTCATGCAGTCCATGCCTCCAGGCAGTCACAGCACCCATGTCCAGTGGCTCAACATGGCGAAGTGAGCTAAAGGACCGTCTGAATCCTTCAGAACAGTGCTGTCTGATGTAATACATGGCTTACTTATTCAATCAGCGAAATGTCCTACATCGTACACGTCTGGAAATATGTCACCCTGATCTGAAGGGACGTGTCTCGCAAAGTTTGACATTTATAGGAAGGAAAAGCACAATCCTAGTATCAATCCTAGAAAGGCCACATCTGAATAAACAAGCTGAAATCGAGTTGTTGCGGAGGCAACTAGCCTGCATACGAGTGTTGGTGAATGGTTTAGGAGACCGCTGTAGACTAGAGCATGATGATAAAACTGAAGCTATCGCAGGTAGCTCGATAAATGCTTCTATATTTCACGAGGAAGAGGTTTCGCTGCTCTCAGCTGTCATTACGCAAAGTTTGGAACGCCGGCACGGTACGAACGCATCATCGATTATACAGCTTCGTCAATAAGGACAGGCTGATTGGCAGCGTAACCGTTTTTGTACGACTCCAATTTCCATCCATACCGTATCGGTGCTGATCAATATGAGCGAATCAATCCTTTCCCGTGCCCCTCTCGGCCTCTTGTCCTCATAGCGTCAATAATCATAAATCCTTGTATGCTGTTGCACGCGCAGAGGGAGGGCAAGGACGGTGTCTGAAAAACACTTCCTGGAACGACCTGCAAAGCTGATACCAAAATCATCGTCACGGTTCAATGCCTCAGTCTTTATCACCATTGAGCATTTTTACTTTTGTGTGTTTTCTCTATCAGGGTTTGCCTTTTTTTGGTTTGCCTTTTATTTTTTACAAGACTATGTGTAATTATATGGATCTTATTCTAAAGCGGGTGTTGCATGAATGTAATGTTTACATAGGGAAATTATATCCAAAAAAAAAATTACCTAAAAAGCTGCAAAGATTACAGAATTACTGGTTTGTCGGATTAATGCAGTTTTATTTCCCTCCATATGCTTTGAGACTGCCCTGAATGATGGATAGGCAGCCCACGTCCAGCCACGCTTCACTTTTTCCTCTTTTTCTCTCTCGCTCTCTCTCTCTCTCTCTCTCTCTCTCTCCATTTATATCTTTCAAATACCTCTTCATAAGCCCAACATTTTTCCATAGCCCATGAATTTTCAGAGGAGTGCATCATTTTACATTTTTACCACATGCACTGAAGAAAATAAAGTAAAAAAAAAAAAAAAAAAATTATACATCAATATAAAGCAGGACCTTGTTGTTTTTCACTTTTAATGTATTTTCTTCATTTCATGTTCGTTTTTATCATTGGCATCAGATGCTGTGATATTGGAAGACTATAAAAATGTAAACTCCCTGTATCATTTATGAAATGTGTATAAAAGAGAAATGTATTCACTTATCAATAAATACTTATCCGATTTTCGAAGTGAGTCTTTTTTTTTTTCTTTCTTTGTAATTATGATTTTCTTGAAAACACAAGCTGAAATCATGTAATGTGTATACACTACCGTGCAAAAGTTTGGGGTCACTTTGAAATGTCCTTATTTTTGAAAGAAAAGCACTGTTCTTTTCAACGAAGATCACTTTAAACTAATCAGAAATCCGCTCTATACATCGCTAATGTGGTAAATGACTATTCTAGCTGCAAACGTCTGGTTTTTGGTGCAATATCTCCATAGGTGTATAGAGGCCCATTTCCAGCAACTCTCACTCCAGTGTTCTAATGGTACAATGTGTTTGCTCATTGCCTCAGAAGGCTAATGGATGATTAGAAAACCCTTGTACAATCATGTTAGCACAGCTGAAAACAGTTGAGCTCTTTAGAGAAGCTATAAAACTGACCTTCCTTTGAGCAGATTGAGTTTCTGGAGCATCACATTTGTGGGGTCGATTAAATGCTCAAAATGGCCAGAAAAATGTCTTGACTATATTTTCTATTCGTTTTACAACTTATGGTGGGAAATAAAAGTGTGACTTTTCATGGAAACACACAAAATTGTCTGGGTGACCCCAAACTTTTGAACGGTAGTGTATCTGTGATGCAACTGTGGTGCTTTGTAATACGTCGCAAAATTCCTGTGAGAAGAGAGCAGTCAAACCGACACCACGACCACACTGAAACCCAGTTTTGGGGTTCAACTTGATTTTGCGTGTTTACATCAGGACTGAACAGCTGAGCCTTGACCTGCTCAAATCTGCATCCTTTGTTTGTGTCCTTCCTGTCGTCTTGCTTCCTACCCAATAAAACTGGAATTTGCAGCACAGATTTGCAGCTCCTTCGCAAACGTTAGCTCAGATGCATGATGCGTATAAACATACTCTTTATCATGACTTGATGCTCCTCAAACAGCTCGAGCAGGATGTACAGTATTCTCCTGTGTCTACATCTTGATGGTTTTTAACACTGGTGCAAAGACTTAACGAACATGGGCTTATTGAACCACATGCAGTAATCTCCGATGTCTTTTGACGCATTCCAGCTCATGCTTCTTAATGATTGATTAAAGAAGTATTTCTTTTAATTATACATGGGTGAAACTTGCTTTGGTCAGGTCTTTGCTGCCAGGACTGATTGAAATTGCAGTGTCGATGATTAGCTCTGGGCAGCTGCCAGGATCTGGATGTGGATTATGTATGAGCTCAATGGAGGATTGATTGGTTTGGGAACAATGAAAGGATGATCCTGTCACTGGCCGGAGGTGTGTGTGTGTGTGTATATGGGGCTGGAGGACGGGACTGAAGGTCAAGGTGAGACAGATGTCCTATCTTCTGCTCCAGAGTACACAACTCTGACACGGACCCATCCCTTATGAGATAAGGCGCTCCAGATTTAAAGACCCACAATCCTCCAACAGACCCATTTGCAACCTTGTGTTAGACAGAAGTCACCATGCTGTTGACTTTGCTGACGGATGTCGTCTTGGGTCTGTTGGCCCTCCAGATTGTGGCTACTGATCAGATCACAGGTAAGTGTGCCACAATTTTTATGTATTTAATGTTTCTTAAATACTTGATGTAGAAGTTTCATATTGTAACTTGAAAGATGGATATCTTGGGCATTTTCTCTATTGGTCCACAACATTTTTTTTAATTAATTTAATTTTAAGTTATGAAGGTTATTTGATAGGCCTGAAGATGTGCACAGCAATGAGGGAGCGTGTTGATACTGATTTGCCTAATTTCAAATGCAGTAGATTGGCAATACCAGAGTGGAGAGAAGTCTCAAGACTTGTCACTCAACTTCTGGACCAGGGGTGTCAAACATACAGCCTGTGGGTTGGGACTGGTCCAGTAATCTGGCTGCCAAATAAATTTCGAATCCAGGTTGTGGGCTGTAAGTCCCATTCTCATTATCTGTAGCCGCTTTATCCTGTTCTACAGGGTCGCAGGCAAGCAGGATCCTATCCCAGCTGACTACGGGCGAAAGGCGGGGTACACCCTGGACAAGTCTCCAGGTCATCACAGGGCTGACACATAGACACAGACAACCATTCACACTCACATTCACACCTACGCTCAATTTAGAGTCACCAGTTAACCTAACCTGCATGTCTTTGGACTGTGGGGGAAACCGGAGCACCCGGAGGAAACCCACGCGGACACGGGGAGAACATGCAAACTCCGCATAGAAAGGCCCTCGCCAGCCACGGGGCTCGAACCCGGACCTTCTTGCTGTGAGGCGACAGCGCTAACCACTACACCACCGTGCCGCCCTGACTGTAAGTGAATCAAAAAATATGAAAAAGAGCTATTCACCATTATTTCACTATGGGGCAAAATCTCAGTTACTATGCAAATAAGATGTAATTTTTCATCCATCAAGCTACAAATGTGACACATAATCCCAAATAAGTTCCACACTGTTACACCGTAAAATGTCAAACGACACGGGTGGATGATTGATTACGTAAGCCGAGATGTAAAAACTGTAATTCGGAAAAATATTACCTTTTTTAGCAATGAATAGCTTGAAAAGAGCATCGCTTAGAAAACTTGATGTTTTGTAAGTGATGCAGATTATGTTCAATCAGTTTGTGTATTCAGAATGTACCTTTCAGATCCCTTTCTAATCCTGATAAATGAGCGCATTGAAGTGTTATTGATTTCTCAACCAATTTTTTTTGTTTTGTTGACATAAGACGAAGTGTAATGTAGCCTAAATGTTACTTAAATGAGCTTCACACCCCTGGTCTTGACTTCGAGATACAAACATGTGCGACTGAGTTGCTCGCCAAATAATACCCGTTCATAATTTATGAATTTGCATAAACAAATGTCAAAAATATGAATTTGCATAAGCAAACGTCAAGCTGATTCTCTTTTTACGTCGGCTTCATCAAGTCTTTTTGATCCAAGTCACTGGCGTTAGTCAGGTTTTTACTTTCTTTGTTCGTCAAATCATGTGACTCAACTGCGTTTTATGATTTGTTAGTATACTGCCAACCAAACTTGGTTCACTTATCTCATCTCATTATCTCTAGCCGCTTTATCCTGTTCTACAGGGTCGCAGGTGAGCTGGAGCCTATCTCAGCTGACTACGGGCGAAAGGCGGGGTACACCCTGGACAAGTCGCCAGGTCATCACAGGGCTGACACATAGACACAGACAACCATTCACACACACATTCACACCTACGCTCAATTTAGAGTCACCAGTTAACCTAACCTGCATGTCTTTGGACTGTGGGGGAAACCGGAGCACCCGGAGGAAACCCACGCGGACACGGGGAGAACATGCAAACTCCGCACAGAAAGGCCCTCGCCGGCCACGGGGCTCGAACCCGGACCTTCTTGCTGTGAGGCGACAGTGCTAACCACTATACCACCGTGCCGCCCTTGGTTCACTTATCTAGAGACTATTTTTGCTAACAAAAAAACAAAACCAAGGATGCGTTGTCATTCATTAGTTGAAGGGGTAAAAAAAAAAAGATACTGGATGAGGCAATAAATTGGGAGGACGGGGTTGGAATGATTTATTTTGGCAGTGTACAGGAATCGTGTGTTTACACCATGTCACCTTGACCCGATCCTTGGCCTCCAACACTTCCCGTATTAGCAGAACATCCTAAAGAGAGAAACCTCTCTGCAGTCTGCTTGTCGTCACAAGATTGCACTCGACTGATATGATTGCTTTTGGTGGTGGAAAGGAAGTGCAGGGATCAGGAGTACTTTATTCTTTCCACTGGGAGATACTATAATAATGGATTTGTATGTGGACTCTCCAGGAGTTGAGCTGGTTTTAATCGCTAAAGTTTAATGCGGCAATCAAGATTTGCAAGCCCTTTCTTTGCATCAGCTTTGGAAGAAGCTGTTGATAATAACCTAAGCTGAACAGTCCGACCAAAAAGTCCGACACTGGGTTCTGTTCATTAATCTTAGTGCAACACAGAGATTTATTTGTGTGACTTTTTTCGTAATACCTGTAGTTGAAGTCCGACAATAGTCAAAGGTCCTGTTTTACCAAAACCATTTTATTGTCATAAATTCTGCATCAGTAGAGCTCTGTCGGCTATTGTAGGTATTACTTGGTTCAGTCCACCTCCTCGGTCATTTACAGCAGAACACGTGCACCAGATACTGACCATCTTGAGAGAGTGCTTATTCACACTCTGAAATCTGACTAATAGGAAAATATTCTACATTATCGAGTCTCGCTTCTCAAAACCAAATTGTTTTCACCACACTGACTATCCAACAGTTTTCCTGTGCTTAGTTAGCACATGTATTTTCTTCCTTTAATTCTGTATGGATTTTCCCCGCCTGACGGTTAGTTATGGGTTTATTCGATCACTGCTTCAGAAAAAAAAAAAATTAATGTACAAACTTGGATTTGATCCACACTCTACAAATTACCAAGCAAATGCGTGAATGGAACTTGTAGGTCCATGTTAGTGTTTATATTTTTGCGTTTACACTTACTGTGCATGCTCATTTTTGGCTGAAATGCAGTATAGTCTGCCATTTTCATGCCTTCATCCACGGCTAGTTCCAGATCCCTGCTCAGCCTACATCAGTCTGAATGAGCCTTGGAGGAATACTGACTACCATGTCAACAACTCGGCTGGTGTGCCCTTGTGTGACCGTCATGTAGCCGGTGAGTGGTATCGCTTCACTGGTATGGCAGGTGATGCCATGCCTACCTTTTGCATCGAGGAGAACCACTGTGGCACTCATGCACCAATCTGGCTCAACGGAACCCACCCATTGCCCTCCGATGGCATTGTCTCGTTGCCTACATGTGCAAGCTTCAACGATGACTGCTGTCACTGGCGTGGGATAGTGGATGTGAAAGCTTGTCCCAGGGGATACTATGTATATCGTCTGCCACGCCCTTCAGTATGCTTCCATGTGTACTGTGGCCGTAAGTCTTCCTGCTTGCCTGCTATGTCTAAATTTTTTGCTTAATTTCTGACAATATAAGCATGGACTGTGTGTGTCTGTGTGTGGTAGATTTCTACGACATCTGTGATGAAGTGGCATGCACTGGTCCAAACTGTCCACTGCAACTAGAGTGCCATTGTCCTGCTGGGACTGTTCTAGGGCTGGACTCCCAGACTTGTCTTGGTGAGCCAAGAGACAGTGAGGGATGGATGGTGGAAAAATATCGTCGAAGAAGGTTTTCGGCCATCTGTGTCACTTTTGAAATGTAGCAGAGCTTAAGAGACAACAGGGCAGACGTTAAAAAAAAAAAAAAGACTGGATAGATGTAACGGTGT
The DNA here is from genome assembly GCF_027579695.1 of Neoarius graeffei. Lineage (NCBI taxonomy): Eukaryota > Metazoa > Chordata > Actinopteri > Siluriformes > Ariidae > Neoarius > Neoarius graeffei. Next base: position 27,922,611 of record NC_083575.1, on the reverse strand, counting down.
CATTTAATTGGGGGTGACGACCATTTTACAAAAGCCCTTTCACTGTGTAATTACTGTCTTATCCACTTGAAAGCATTGTATTTAATTTCTCCTAAATCTCCATTCAATATCCAGTAACTACCAGCCCCATGCTATCACACAGTAAACTATTGAGGTTTTTTTAGCCTCCCTGCTGTCATTTACTCAAGACTGTGTTCCCATCACCTCACTTTTTCTTTCTCAAAAACCTCTCGTGTTTCCCACAAGACATGAATGAGTGTGAGAGTAGCAATGGTGGATGTGCTGAAAAATGCGTGAACACCAAGGGCTCATGGCGGTGTGAGTGTGGCCCAGGCCGAGTGCTGGATGCCGATGGGCGGACCTGCAATGGTGAGACTCGGCCAGATTTAGCCAAAAGTAAATACAAACCAATTCACGCTGATAATGTTGTTCCTTTTATGGTGTTTTTTGGCTGCATCCAGAGATCGCAGGTTGCCACAACGTGAATGGAGGCTGTAGCCATGGCTGCTCATCAGAGGATGACTCGTATTACTGTCATTGTCCCAGAGGACTAACACTGGGGGAGGACAAGCGGAGCTGCCAGGGTCAGCTAGACTGCACTCATTTGTATTTGGTTTCCTAAGCATATGTGTATAGTCTGTGGGAACTAAATATCTAAATTACATATTCTCAGTGGTGGTGGGGGGGGATTATATCTGGGCTTGGGCTCAGTTTAATGTTGGTTTAGGGTTGATCTGGGAATGTGGTGGGGCTTGGGTTAAGGTTTTGCTAGAGTTACAGTTAAGGGGTGGGTTGTTGGGTTTAGGGTCTGCCAAGGCTTACGGTTGGTTTGGGAGTGAGTTAGGGCTAGGAATTGGCTATGGGTAGAGTTTGACGAGGCTTATGGTTGGGTGCGGTATACAGCTGGGCTAGTGTTGAAGTTGGCCGAAGGTTAGGGTTGGGCTAGGTTTGTGATAGGATTTGAGTTAAGTTCAGGATTTGCTTGGGTTACCGTGGGTCTGGAATTAGAGTTGGGGGAAGTGTTGACGTAGAATTTAACATCTTTTACTTGGAAATCAGTTAGATATTTCCTTTGGATTACTGAGGCTAAAATAGTGTGTTTATTTTCTGCCCAGTCCCTGTGCAGTGTGATCCCAGCTCTATTGATGTGTCTGTTCCCAAAGACCTTGTGGGTGGCCTGGAGCTCTTTTTGTCAAATTCCTCATGTCGTGGAGTCTCTAATGGCACTCACATCAACCTTCATTTCAGCCTGAAGACCTGTGGCACTGTGGTCAAGGTGAGGAGAAATATGACAACCACTAATAATCTTCATTTGTCATTGGAGGTGTTTGGCTCAAACAGGAACTTGCCTAAGACCCCGAATTGGTGCAAACAAGCTTTCACTTGTATCAATCCATGTTAATAATGCAGCAGAGTGAAGAATAGTATTAAAATTCTGACTGTAGAGGTCAGCTAAGCTCCCTGAAGTATTCACCAACTGCAGTACATTTTGTTAAGAGGTTGCACACATGGACAAACTTGTAACTTGGTACAGAACCAGACGGTCAGCTGTTGCCTTGACTCAAAATACTTTCTAATCATCTTGATATGATTGTGCACTTTGGCTTCAAATCAGGTTCAAATCCAGAGACCAAGATGGACGAATGCATGTTCCTGTAATCTTTTCTGTGATGATTTGAGGACATTATCTTATCAAGGCAAAGGTTTAAGGCTAAAATATCCTGGCCATCAGCCTTGACAAGAGTCTCTGGATCGCTAGCTACAAAGTTTTTCTGTCTCTCCCTAGGTAATTGATGACAAAATTATCAGCACAAATCTGGTCACCGGACTGCCAAAGTCAAGTCCGACCAGCAGCGAAGACCTAATTATACGTACCAGCAAGCTTTTGCTGCCCGTAACGTGTGAGTTCCCAGGTCATTATGACGTATCAGACGGTTACCTTCCCAATGCACGCAGTTCTGCACTGGAGCTGTCAGGACACAGTGAGGGCATCTTCCCCTTCACACTGGAGCTGTTTAAGAGCGCGGAGTTCTCCGAGCCGTACAACAATCCTCCTCAGCTGCGCTTACATGATGCGTTGTACTTTGGCGTGGAGCCACGTGAGCGTGTGGAGGGTCTTGCTGCACTTGTGGAGACCTGCTTCGCCACGCCTGGCCCCAAAGCTGACCAAGTCCTCAAATATTACCTCATTAAAGATGGGTGGGTAATAAGAGGCCCAGCTTTCTTTGGC